>NC_044352.1:34907305-35204805 GCF_007364275.1 Archocentrus centrarchus | reverse complement strand
CAATAAGCATGCAGATGCTTATTCTATGCATTTAAATAAGCTTTAAACAACTCCAACTATTTTAAAGCCGCAGATATTTAAAAGCAGCTGAAACCTTCTGCCTGTCAAAGACTTCTTTTCCAACAGCAACACTAGGAAGTAAAGTAAACCTGGAAGCGTTCCTGACTGGAGAGTTTCTCTCACTCTCTTTTAAGGTTACTACTACTACAGGGGAATGGAGAGAAAGTTAAAGAGCGGGTGACATAACACTCCGCGTATCACCATCATCGGCAGCCCCTCATCTCTTTCCTCCATCTTAGGACGCGGGTGCTTTGACAAGCCGCGAGGCGCACACATTACCCGGCCATCTGAGCGAGGCAAGAAGGTGGGGTGAGCAAGGGAAGGGAGTGGGGGTGCAAGGATAAAAAGAAGAAGAAAACAACAACACAAACGCACAGGCTCGCGTTCTGTATCGCGCCACAGTCCGGCAAGATCCGGCTAAACGTGCCGCTCGAGGCTCCCCTCCCCGGTGTCTATTTCCAGTGCGCTTCTGTGGACTTTTTTTTTTTTTTTTTCATCTGCGCACTACTAAAGGCGGCTGACATTTGAAGAGAGCATCTCTGTTTTTTTGCTGCAGAGGATCAAATGGTCAACCCCTCCCTCCATCCATCCATCCTTTCCTTTGCCTCTCTTGCTCTCTTCCTCTCTCGCAAACACTCTCTCTCCATCCTTCCATCCATCCATCTGTCCACACACAACCACACAGGAGTCCTGCTGCTCTACCGTTCTAATAATACAAACTCTGCACACATATCTCAATTTACTAGAAAGGGTGGAACGTGGTACAGTAAACGGGCTAATTCATTCCTGGAGACAGGAAGGTGAAACTAGAGGACAGAACAGAGGATGGAGCATCGCACTGAGTGTGTCTGCTTCAAGCCCCACACACTGATGATGAACTATTCGACACGGGCAGAGTGGCAGAGAAGTGCACGCATCAACTGAGGTTCTGAGAAAGCGCCATAGTTGGTTTATTCCCACTTATTACACGGCGCCGGTGTAAACACATACAGCATGGAAGGGGCTAAAATACAGCATCCTCTCCATTCGGAACCGGAAAATACTCATAGCAGCTGACAACGTAAATAAATGTAGCGCACTTCTCAGAAAAAAAAAAAATCAGGTCAAACTGTGGGGAAATCGCAGCTGTGGGTAAGTTTTTAATCCACGCCGAGGAATTAGGAAATATAAAAATGTGACATCAACACTATTCGACGCTAAATCGCGCTGTAGGGGATGCTTTAAAATATGATAGGGAGTCAAAGTCAGGCAAAAAGGGCTAGAAAATTCAAGATAAATCATTATAGATAGAATACTCAAAACATTTCTGATTACCTGTATCCGATAATATTTCCTCTGAGGTTTCGGTGCCGCGTCCTCGCTGTTTTCAGAGTTGCAGGCCAAGTAGTTTAAAAAGACACGATATCCCGAGCAAAATGTTTTTGTTTTTTAAAAAAAGCAATCATCTATCCCGTTCCAAACGTCCAGATGTGATAAATAAGAAGAGCGAGCTGAAGGTTGCACCGGCCTCTCCTGCGCAGCGCATCGGCGCACGGCTCCGTATCCGGGCGTTAAGATGTTACTTGTTTGTAAGCAAAAAACATGGCTTCATTTGCCTTTGTCAGCGAGGAGGGGAGAAAAAACGTAATATTGACTTACCTTTCCCTCATGAGCCATTGTACCACCCCCTCCCTCCCTCCTTCCCTTCCTCCCTCCATCCATCCCATCCCCTCTCAACTCCCCACCCTCCCCTTTCAACTCCTCCCTCCGCCCTTTGCCATGACATCACGGAAGCTGTAGTAAAACCTCCAGCATCAGATGGGCAGGGCTTGAGGTCCCCTCTTACTACACACTAACTCAATGGGCATAAATGCACAAACACTTCCCCCCTTCTTCTCCCTTACTTTCTTCCTTCCTCTCTTTTAAGCATCACTCACGCCGGCAAAACGTACAACTTCAAACCAGATTTGCCTCTACTGCGCACGATTTCCCAGATATGAAAATAAAGTTTCCATCTCTCCAAACATCCCATAAACATCATCAACAGTCTGTAATCGGTGGGGAAGCATCTCGACGCCTCTGGGCTCCAACACAATATTACACACCAGAATGAGCTCATGTTTTATACATTTCACCCGCTGACAAGTTCTTGATGTCCCCCAAATGCATTACTGTAATCCTTCACCCCTACGTCCACCACCCCCCCAACGCACCCTGGAAAGTGGTACCGTCCAATAATTCATTCAGAGGGGCTTTTTTTTTTTACTTTCTTTTTTTTTCTTAGTCGAGGACCGTGAATTGATGTAGTAGCAGAGTCTCGATATGCGCGCACTACTGACAGCATCTGATAACTCCTCCGCATGGAAAGAAGGGGGTGGGGGTTAACGACATATAGGCAGAGAGGCGAGTCTCCAAAGGAGATTATAAGCTTCCCCTGAGCATAAAAAATATTTATGCTCACGGGAGGCGAGAGGATTGAGGTGTGATATCAATTTGAATTAAAGCAGAAGCAGGACTTTTCTAAGAGAACTAATCACGCTCAGTTCCAGATCTGTTGATCGTTCTTAGGCTTCCTGACTGTCCGCCGCAGCTTCGAACAACAAACAGCCGGTCTTAACAGAGCAACTTGGAGTCACTCCCAAATGTTGCTCACATCGTGCTTTTTGCTTTGCCGTTTTGAAACCATTAGTGGAAATGACAACCATTCATTACAAGCCATTTGAGAATAGTCCCCACAAATGCCATCCTTTATCTGCTGTCTCCACGCCGCGCACGCAGGGAATATTCAAAAAGCCCAACCTTCAGCTTTCAGAAATTCTATTAAATTCTTATCTCTTTGCAGCAGGCTCTTTTTGTGAAATCCCATTGTTATGCATTGGAGCTGAAATCAATCACCGGCCGTGCACGCCGCCATCAGTATGATTTCAGACAGTGGTGTGCAGAAAGCGACACGTAGAGAGGGAGAAGGGATTCACAACAACAGCATCGACAACCGAATAAACAAAAGAGAGAGGAGGGAAATACGAACAATCCCGGGCCATGATCCAGCAGAGGGTAGACCAGTGTAGAAAAGTTGCGGCCTACAGGTCAGGTGTGACCTGAGAGACACACAGGGGATTTTGGGCGATTACAGAGAAGGAAGAAAATACCTTAAATCTTAAAATACACGCTCGCTGATTTCAGCACTGCGCTGCAGACAGCTCCGAAATGCTGCTCCAGTGTCTGTGCGTGCGTTCAGAACCGTGGACAGCTCCGACCCACAATATCTACTCCTGGTCATTGTTGAGGCAACAAAGGCCTTTGTCTGCATACTGTTTACACTAACTATCCGCCTCATTTGGTGGAACATCTAGGTAACTTTAATGGGATCAAACAAAAGTCCTATTTTTAAATTAATAATACTTCACCTCTAAAAATAGGAAACTTTGCTTCATTTATCTAAATACTTGAAAACTTTGTTTCAGGACTTTTGTTTTCACATTTCATTTTGAAAGGTAAATCTTATAATTTCAAGTAAACTCACTTTACACTAAATATAAATCAATACGAGCGCGCGCGCGTGTGTGTGTTAGTAGAAGCCCGAATGCTCACAAGTAAAGTTTATTTAATACTATTGAACACACTGTCACACGTGACTCATATTGTTGAAGGATAACACTTAGAACACATTAACTCTCGTTATAAACTACTATAAACGAAACGGAATATCACAGTTATGATAATGAATTACCACAACTAATAATTTATTTATTCACTATAAATGTCTACGAACTTTATCATATCAAGCTATCTGCATACCCTGCCTCTTATTTTGATTCTGAAAGGAAAAACTGGCAATATGAAGCAAGTTTATTTCATCCTCAGTATAAACTAAAATAAACAAAACAAAATTAACTTTTTAACGTCTAAGCTGTGACAATGAATCAATCAGCAATCAATAAATATCTGAAAAGTCTTTTTTATAGTCCACCCTTTCATGTTTTTTTTTTGAAGACTTAATATTCATGGAAAACTGGACAAAACTCAAAACAAAGAAAATTACACTTTTATGAGCCTGAATTGTCACATCTAAACTTATTCAGTGTAAATGTTTTAAAATGTTATAATATCGAGCCATTCGCGTGTTCTTGCCTTTTATTTTGAAGGGTAAGACAAGCATAAACTCACCTTATTCTCAAATACAAACTAAAATAAACAAACAAACAAAAAAAAAAAAATGACAGTTTGATAAGCCTAAATTGTGGCTATAATTTTGAAGTAATGAAAACTGAAAATAAAAGCTTTCTTCTAAAGGGTAAGGGTGAGTAATCGAGCAGCCGGCGCATGAGCTGGGAAAACTTGTTCCTCTGTTGTTCTAAAGTCTGTCTGCAGATGCAGATGGCAGAGGCCTGCAGCACTATAGCTCTTGTATGGTGGCTATATTGTGCGGACTGCAGGCAGCCCGTATAAATATTACATGGGGGCAGCAGCTGAGTGAGCGCTTAGGTTGGGACCGGGGGAGGCCCCTATAGTCCCTCGACAGATGGAACAAGCCGACAGACTACTACTACTACTACACACACACACACACACACACACACACACACACACACACACACACACAAAGAAAAAACTTTTTAATAAGCCCGCAGCTTGGCAGTGTCCCCATGGTACCGGGGCCACACGGTCCCCCAGGGACCAACTGTCCTTTGTCTGGCTAGTTTTTCTCCTCCGGGCTTGAAGTTTAGTTTCGGCTCTGGGCTGAAGAGAAGTTTACATTTCTTAAGTTTATTTAGAAATGTTTGCATGCGATGAGTTTGCCCTGCGGAGAAGTTTTAAAGTTCCAGCTGGTGCAATCAGACAGAGCTCTAAGCCTCTTTTAATCCCGCACAGCGATGGCCACAATGTCTCTAAAGGGCTTTTTATTTTGGATGCAAACAAAGCTGCTGCAACTTTTAAAAGAGAAGTTCAATGCCGTGTCTGAATGTCTACTTCTATTTGCGTCGGCGTTGTTACATTGTAGCACTGATGTATGATTCTAAAGAGAGACGTAGATGCCGAAACACAAACTTTAAGTTTAAAAGTTGCTCCTCTAAAGTTTTTTTTTTTAAAGTGAATGATACGAACCTAGAAAAGTGCGGCACAGCTTCATGTCTGCGGTCCTCCTGCTCTCGGTCTCTCTGTAAGTCCCGCAGCGACCGACAAGTGCTGCTGGCAAGTTTACTTCAGCTGAACAAAGTTGCTCAAACTTTACTTCAACTTCCCGACGGAGGGGTGAGGGGCGGGGACAAGCAGCTGACTGACACACGAGGGGAGCCAATAGAAAGGAGTGTTGTCCTCCTGCTGCCTGGAGCTGGAGCCAGTCGCGCCCCTTCAGTGTCAGCTTTCAACAACAATAGCCGAAACAGCAACAAAGAGCATCTGCTGCGCCCAGCAACTTCTCACACTCAAGCTCCCCCAGCAATCTGACCCAGTGCACAGAAACTCTTAACTCAGTCTGCGTTCTCTTCGGTTTCATTAGTGCACTGTTTATAAAACATATGCACTCATTTACATCAACTTACATATGCTGCTGCACTGAAAAACTCACCCAAATATTAAAAATATATTCAAATGTACTGCACAAATATTAGAGTAAAACTACAGTTTCACAGCTAGTTCTGTTTCACAAATATGAAACTTGTGGAATCAACACATAATGAATTAAAACTGAGCTGTAATATTCTTTCATTATGACGAATCCATAAACCAACATTAATTTGTATAGGTTTTCCCACATTCTGCCCATGTTAGCAACATTTTTCTTACATGATTGGCCAGTTTCCTCCACCCTCCCTCATCACGTGTGATCAAATGTACCAGATGTACAGCTAATTTAGGGAAGTTAGAGCAACATTTTCACTGGAACTCCAGGCCTATTCAGAGTGTCTGTGTCTGGGACAGACAGACAGTTCCTCCCTCCCAATAGCAGATGGTCTG
This sequence comes from Archocentrus centrarchus, assembly GCF_007364275.1. Taxonomy (NCBI): domain Eukaryota; kingdom Metazoa; phylum Chordata; class Actinopteri; order Cichliformes; family Cichlidae; genus Archocentrus; species Archocentrus centrarchus. The sequence goes on along the minus strand of NC_044352.1, from coordinate 35,198,808 downwards.
CCAGATAATGAGCTCTCCCATTGCTTGCGCCCATTACCCCCATCCCCATCTCTCCAAGATGTAATGGGGGGTAAAGCAAGCTCAACACATTCTACAGCCTTTTCATGCACATTTAATGCTCTGATTGCTTATTGCTATTGTTTGTTAAAGAGAGTTGTACATTGCCAAACAATATTCTCTCCTGCCAGGAAAGTGTGTTCATATCTACACTTAGAAATGTGTAGCGTTAATTTGAAACCAACTCATCTCAGGTTCAGCTTAGGCTCCCTTCGTCCTCTACAAGTTTAAATAAATGACTCACTGCTTGTTAATAAACCAACACAAACTAAACATATTAAACTAAAATCACTGTCAATTTAGATTAAAAAGACTTCACTTTTTTAAAACACAAATACTACAAATTAAAGTATGTGGATACTTTAGATATTGTATTTTTTTTCTGTTAATGATAATTGTTGATAAGCAAAACACTTTACCAGCATTCATGAAGATAGACTCATTTAACCTAACTAAACTAAAACTAAGCTATCTAAATAGACTCAACTTCCTGAATACTTGAATACTAAGCCTGATATAAAGGATTCCTCTTCCTCCTTAGAAGCTTGAATAGTTACTGAACTTTGCCAAATTGAAATGATTTGAACTAACCTTCCTTATTCTTTGCCAGAGTATAAGCTTTAAGAACTAAATAACTGTGTGCTTCTAAGGAAAGCTAGAAGTTAAAATAAATAAGCAAACAAAACTGACTCTGTTTAATTCACTCTAAGCCTGAACGGTCACAAAAAATCAACTAAACTACGTTAAACTCAGCTTTTCCTTTCTCTGGAAGCAGAGCACACTGTAAAAAGGATATCTGAGTTGCAGTTGAGGTAATGCAACATTTGAAATGATCCTCACTCAGCTTTCTGCTTTAGTGACAGCAGGACATTTTGGGGGTTTTATCAACTTGAAATTGCAACTTGTTTCCTTAACTTGTTATTTTGCTTTAAGTGAACGTGTGCAAGTTCAGTGTTGTGTATAACTTAAATATGCTGGGTTAATATAACTTGTTAACTTAAGTTAATAGTTGCCTAGTTGACATAATATAATTAAGTTGTTCCAACAATTCTCTTTTTTTCAGAGTAGATTTATGTGACTTAATCAAACTAAACTCAATATATATCATTACAAGTTTAAATCTTTGCTCCTAACCTAAAGAAAACCATTTGAAAAACTTTTAAAATACTAAAATAGTAACTAAGCTAAACTCAGCTGAGCCACAACCATCTTACCTGACTGCAATCCAATTTCTCAATCCTTTATTGTAATAATGGATTCCTGGAACAACTTAATTATTGTTTCATTAAGATGAAAAAGAAAAGGAAAATAAATTCACAAAGTTCCCCTTTATAAATGGAACCTGCCACCACTAAACTACATCAAACTTGTTTTTACTGTAACACATTAAACTCAACTGAAACACCCAAAATGGCTTTCTCTTAACCCAGTTACTAGATTTTCATGACTAGACTAAACTCACTTTAATCCTCCAAAAAAACGTAAAATCACACCCTTAATCCTTTAATAATAAACTTCAGTTCCTGAGTGCTACTAAACCGAACTACGTAAAATATCACTAAACCAAACAATATTGAAAAAAGGAAATTTCACTTAACCTGCTTATTAAAGCAGACCAAACCAAACCAAACCAGACCAGACCAAACCAAACCAAACCAAACCAGATCAGATCAAACCACAGCAGAACAGATCAAACCAGACCACACCACACCAGACCAAACCAGACCAAACCAAACCAAACCAAACCAAACCAGATCAGATCAAACCAGAGCAGAACAGACCAAACCAGACCAGACCAGACCAGACCAGACCAGACTAGACCAAACCAAACCAGACCACACCAGACCACACCAGACCAGACCAAACCAAACCAGACCAGACCAGACCAGACCAGACCAGACCAGACCAGACCAAACCAAACCAGATCACATCAAAGCAGAGCAGAACAGACCAGACCAGACCAGACCAGACCAGACCAGACCAGACCACACCACACCAGACCACACCAGACCAGACCAGAGCAGACCAGACCAGACCAGACCAGAGCAGAACAGACCAAACCAAACCAAACCAAACCAAACCAGATCAGATCAAACCAGACCAGACCAGACCAGAGCAGACCAAACCAAACCAGACCAGACCAGACCAGACCAGACCAGACCAGACCAGACCAGACCAGACCAGACCAAACCAAACCAAACCAGAGCAGACCAGACCAGACCAGACCAAACCAAACCAAACCAAACCAAACCAGATCAGATCAAACCAGAGCAGAACAGACCAGACCAGACCAGACCAGACCAGACCAGACCAAACCAAACCAGACCAGACCAGACCAGACCAGACCAGACCAAACCAAACCAAACCAAACCAGAGCAGACCAGACCAGACCAAACCATACCATACCAAACCAGACTAGATCAGATCAGATCAAACCAAACCAGACCAAACCAGACCAGACCAGACCAAACCAGACCAGACCAGACCAGACCAAGCATGCCTTCCTTCATCCTACAATAAATCTGAAGAGTGGACAACAACTCTGCAAACTAAGTTCAGTTCAACTAGGCTCAACTAAATCTAAACTCCACCAAATTAAATTCAAATAAGCTTAGCTAAACTGAGACACTTATTACAAATACACTTAAACAGATTATTAAAGCCTGAATTATCAAAAGGAAATTTAAAGTAAACTTTTGTCCAACTAAACTAAACTAAATTTTTTCTAGTCACTGCACCAGTGAACTACACTAAGTGAAACTAAACCTTATTTACTTAAAACTTATATAAGTCCAAATTAATCAAGTAAAATAAATAAATAAATAAATAAAAATATTAACTTAAGTCACTCATTAAAGTCCAAACTGTGATTACCGAACTAAATAGGATAAAACTAAACTAAACTAACTGGATGAATTTTTGTTTCAGAGCATCTAAACTAAACTAAACTAAACTAAACTAAACTGACTTGAATGTACACTGAAGTGTGGTTCTAAATGCAGTGAGCCAATATCTGACTGACACAGCCTTTAACTGGAAGCATAGTTTTCATGTTTATTCTTATCATCCAGTGAACAACAAAGCTGACCGTATCTAAACATTAAACTGAAACTAATGCTCCTAAAAAGCTGGATATGGTTCTCTGGTTTACACATCTGCTCTCCACATCCCTTCACTCCCCATCTCCCTGCTTTTATGGCTCAAAAAATGAGAGAAACACATCTATAATGAATTCACTGCTTATTAAAGTGGCTTTTGGTGTGCGTGGACAAAGAACGTGTCGCCGTTAAGGAGGACTGCTGGGTCTCCACTAATGCCTCTGCAAGTTTTTTTTTTATCTGGCCATGCCAGACAGCCTCTAGTATTCTTCCTAAGCATGGTGCTCTCATTAGCCTATTAACTTCACTATTCACCCCCCCTTCACCCTTCTGTTCCACTACCCAGATAGGACTAAACTCACACATGCACGGAAAAACACACGCACATGCACAACACATTCACAGGCATATGCAAACACACATAAATGAATGCGAACACCCCCACCCCCACCCCACCCCACTCGCTCTCCTCTCATTCTCTGCTCTGTATAACAAGCAGCTGAACTCTGACATAGCCTCCAGCTGTCCTGGAGACGCCAGTGACAATAAAGTTTAAACAAATACACACAAACACACACAGGGAAGAGCAGGAAACAGGACCTTGTTGAGAAAATGACCCCCGTGAGTTAATTAATGGAAATTTCACTCCATCTTCATCATCATCATTATTCAAAAGTCCTCTTAAATGTTCACTCCTACGCTTTCATTATCATTATTCAGCATCTCGAATGGGAACAACTTTGGGCTGCACTGGTGGAAAGACAAAAGGGTCACTGCTCCACCGGAAGGGAAAAAGTTTTTTCTTTAATAGCTGAGCACATTCTTGTGTTTGAAGTAACAAAGAAGGTGGAAGATGTGAATAATTTGGGAAGGAGAACAAAGAATGTTTTTAAATGTATTTTTGTTTTTAAATTTCATCTAGACACATTCACTTTCACACAGAGACACGTCCAGGGTTCATGCACAGATGGACATTTTACATGAGAGTCCTGTTCTCAGGCTCATAATAACAATCAGGTTCATAGCATGATGACTTTATTTCCCTCCACACCCCCTCCCTCCATCCCCTCCCTTACTGTCATACCCCCAACCTTGCTTCTTCTTCCTCTCTAACATGCATGCATCTTGATCATACCCATATCTGTCGACTTCCATTAGACACAGATAAGCCACTAGTGCTGGGATTTCTGAGAAATCCATGATTTCAAATTTCCACCCAGCAAAGCTTTTTGTTAAAGGGCAGCTTCACTTTTTTTAAACCAGTCTAAACCATCCTGAAACTTCTCCAGTTTATAATGATCCCTGATGGAAGTGATCAACAGAATTTATAGAATTTGTGCAATTTTTAATTGAATAAGAGGCCTGAAAAAAGTATTTGTATTATTAATGAATCTGCAGATTAACTATTTAATCTACAGTTAAAAAAAATCAACATTTCCACAGTCAAAGCTTTTCAGCATTTTGCTGCTTGTAGCAAAGAAAAGCACTGATATATTTTAGGTAAAACCACATACGCACACACAGACACACACACACACACACACACACACACACACACACACACACACACACACACACACACACACACACACACACACACACACACACACACACACACACACACACACACCTTCCCCCAAAGCACTAAGAGAAAGGGTTAATTTAAAGGATTATATTTGTCACAGCAGGGCTTCATCTGAAAACAAAACTGCTGATGGAGAGTGAAATGGGAACACACGCATAGGCTGTGCAAGAACTCAGCATATAAGACAACCCCCCCCCATCCTGATATATCTATATCAGAATTTTTATGAAGTTGGCAGCAGTGAGCTCTAAATGATAGGAAGTAAAATCAGTTTTAATGCACACCTTGAATGCGCACTTAGCTCAAAAACTGTGAACCTACTCTCTACCAGAATCAACTCATATGCAGTCAAAATATATGCAGCTGCGATTTAACATGATGAAGACACAAACTGCCCGTGGCCCTTCATTACTCACAGATTCCACTTCTCTCTCCTCTGTCTTTTGTGGGAGTTATGAATTTGTAACAGGCATGAACACACATACACTCAAAGTGAAAGGAAAAGGCCAAGAGACAGACAAAGTTTGGTCTGGATGCCACTTCTGATGACCGTCATCTCTAGAGACCCCTCCCCTGCTTACCCAACCCCATCCATAGCCTGAGCCTCCCCATGAAGGCAGGAGGGGCGGGGGGGTGTCTCTCTGCCAAAAGGCATCACATCGCTCAGCTCCTCTGCATCGTCTGCTCCTCTATCTGTCCTCTGTACCTCTCTGTCTCTGTGCCTGTCACTTACACAAATCTACACTGCAGGACTTTTTCCCTCTTTTTCTGACTTGAATATGAATATCTTAAAGCGAGTATGAGCCACTGTGCAGCATCAGAGGGAGTTGTAAATAAGCCCTCCTATCCCACCCCCCTCCTTGTCTAACCCCATGGTCCAGACTAGCATCCCAGCACACTCCTCCCCCCAGCGTCCCACACTCTGTCCCCATGCTAAGGGGGACAGCGTGACCCCCTGTCACCCTCCAAAGTCAATAAGTCAAATTCTTCCAGGCCTCTCCAGTCTGATTTCTTCACTTCCCTTTCTCCATCTAGAGTCGCTGCATCGTCTCTGCACACTTGACCCTCCCATCCTTTCATCCTCTCTCTACTCATGTCGACAACTGCTTCCATCTCCTCTTTTTTTCTTTTCCAGCTCTGCATCTCTTGTCTCTAACCCCCCCCCCCCCCCCCCCCCCCCCCATCCTAGCCCTCTCCATGTACAGTTTCTCACTCCCTCTCAAACCGGGCAGCAGCAGCAGCAGGCTGGGCAAATATGCAGCCTGAGCAGCGGTAAATACAGGCAGCACTTCAAAAACAAGGCCTGATTACAATGACAAAGGCTGCCACACTTTAGGGAGGAGCTTGGAGCAATTTGGAGGCTGCGGGGGCCATTGAGCGAGTGGCATACTTAATGGGCTTTGTGTGCCAGAAGAAAAGGGTCTGAGCTTCTGGGCCCAGCTGTCACTACGGAAAATATCAGACTGACACAGCACCCGACGCTCTTTGGCTTGCTCTCTTTTCTTCTTTCACCCCCCTCCTTCTCCCTCCCTCTCCTCTTTTCCCTCTCCACTCTTTTTTTCTAGTTAGTGAACACAAAAAAGTGAAAGCTGTTAGAGAGAAAGAAAAAAACTAATTGAGAACTCCCTTTCTTGATCTCTTTCTCTCACACACTAGGAATAAAAAGAAAGCATGCAACCATGGTCTCACACACACACACACACACACACACACACACACACACACACACACACACACACACACACACACACACACACACACACACACACACACACACACACACACAAATATAATGCACAGTAGGCTGACTCTGCAGCAATTATTTAAACCCTAAACCCGGAGGGAAAAATGACATTATTACATTTCACTACTTAATTACGTGTGTGGATAGTTACTAAGTGTTAGCCGTCATGCATGCATAATTCAGTAAGGTATAGTTACTTCGCTTCACAAAACACCTCTTTCATTATAAAATGTATGGCAGGAGAGACCAAATTAAAACATATACGGTGCAGATATATGTGAGAAAAAGGAAAATGCAAGTATACATTAGTTTAATCCTCACAAGGCAATAATAAATCCCAACATTTAGTGCATTTCCAGCAGAGTCAAACTCCAGTTTATTTTACGGAAATGATTTTTCTCCAGTGATAATGGGCTTGGCTCAAAAACAAAGACTTGAGAGATCCTCTGAAGCAGCTTTCTGGTTATGCCTTCTGAATCCTTGCACACAAAAAGTGCTCACACTCCAGATCCAACTGTATTACACCAGCTCTGTGACTTATGGCACTATAACACTGGGCATAATACACACACCCACACACATACACAGGCGAGCTCATGCGCCAGCAAGCAAAGCAAAGCGTGCACTGGAGGCAAAACAGGCACAACAAACACTTGTGCATGGTCGCACGGCGCTGCATTATTGAAACGCAGCACAAAGCCAGAGTTGGATGTTGTTTCACCTAATCTCTTTGATACCACTGTGGTGCTGCTAAGCTCCAGAAAATCAGCTTAGCAGATGTCCTAAAGTGTAGGTGGCTTGTTTCATGAGGCAAGAGAAGAAAATGCTACAAGAAGAAGAAGAAGAAGAAGAGAAAGAGGGAGGGTGGGGGCAGGACCACAGATTTAGAACCTGGCCCTGACAACTTCAGCTCAATCCCCTTTTTACTTCTGTCTGCCAGGCACAGTTGTTCCAGCAAAGTAGAAGATTTTTTTTTTCTCTCAAGTCCCCCATCGCTCCATCATCACTTCCTCTCCTAATCACTCACTTTGGAGCGTTCTTTCTGCTGCTATTTTTCCAAGCAAAAGAAGCCGTCTTACTTCTGATAATGACGCCAATAATGACAGTAATGAGGCTTTTTCCCCCCAAAAGGTTGTGCATGCAGCTCTGCCTTTAAGCCTTAACCTGTGCTCGGATGTCAGCTGATTACAGTCACAAACTACACACACACACACACACACACACACACACACACACACACACACACACACACACACACACACACACACACACACAGACAAACACACACACACACACAGACACACACACACACACACACACACACATACACACACACACACACACAGTGTTGCATGTATTATCAGCACAAGTGAGACATCTGTATGCAAATGTCATTATGCTGGTGGGGAGGAGAGAATGGAAGAGGGGTGACTGTGAGTGAAGTTATGATAGTGAAGGCGGTAGTGAAGGAGTGCAAGTGTCAAGAGCTGTTGTGTGTGTGTGTGTATATATATATATATATATATATATATATATATATATATATATATATATATATATATATATATATATATATATATATATATATATATATATATTTCTGTGTGTTTCTTTGTTGTAACAATACCCGCTGGAAAGCCTGTTTATTTACCCTTAAATGGTGCCATGTTTGTAAGGAAAATGCATTTGTGGGTTGAGTAGCAGAGTTGTGTATGTGGGTTGTGCCCATGAAAAACTTGCCAAATCTTCTCTGCCAATACCAGACAGCTTATTCTGATACTGACTTTTGTTTTGAGCTTCTGGTATGCCAGGTACTGACAATCAGGCATATACAGTAGCAGTCAAAAGTGTGGACACACTGGTACTGTATGCATATCTACCTCTCTCTCTCTCTCTCTCTCTCTCTCTCTCTCTCGCTCTCTCACTGATGCTGCCTTTTCCTCGCGCCTGCACTTGTTTCACTTGCACACACAGCTCATCTGCTCACACTGATAGAGTAGCACGGAAAGACATGCCTGTGTTTCAGACACATTGATGGAACATCTAATCCTTTATTCTGATACTTCAGTTCCATGGTAAGATGAAAAATGTTAATAACCCCAGGTGCTGCGCAGAGCACTGCATCAACTGTCTGGGAAATGTTTTTCATCCCTCTGTAGTGAATGACTCCATATGTGGACATCTCTTCAGCTGTTTCTAAGTGCCAGAGCGGTATGCAGCAAGCACTTCAGTGTCAAGCCATCCTCTCCCATTAGCAGATCCTCCAATGTCCACAGCAGCAAAAGACAGCAACAAAAGTGACAAAATATTCATACTGATAAAGGCACAAATGTTCTCAAGAAATGCTACAAAGATATCAACCAACAGAGGATGTTACTTTCAATCAGTCCCTCAAACGAAACAATCATATCAGGATTTCTCCCCTACTACAACTGAACAGCAGCACAGAAGTGCTAAAAACTTCAGTTCCTAGAGGAGAGCTCTGAAACCAAGTCAGTGCTCATAGAATTCCATATTAAAATGCCCAATTTTACAGCTTTAAAAAGCTGAGCATTATTATGGCAGCAAGGTGGTGTTGTGGTTATCATTGCTGCTTTATAGAAGGAAGGTGGGCAGAAGTGTTCAGTCTGTAGCAACTGTGGTTATAGGATGGGCTACCACATAAAACTCAATAATGACTGGCATATACAGCCCAAAGGTTCTGTCTTTCTTCGCATGAAAATGACTTCAGCATTTGAACATTATGAAATAATCAGCCCTCAAACCTGTAAAAATATGGACTCATTATAAAAAGGCACCAAAGTGAAACTGACTCAGCATCAGTCCCAGCAGCTGGTAGAAAAGAGGTAATAAAGACATGTGTTCTGAGAAGAACAGGGAGTCCTTGGCCCCACAGAGCCCTGATCTGAACATCTCAGAGTCAGTCTGGGATTACATGAAGAGACACAACCTAAATCCTGAGAAGAAATGTAGCAAGTTCTCCAAGATGCCTCGAACAACCTGTTTTGCCAAGTACTTTGTAAAACTGTGTGCAAGTGTATCTTTTGCACTGTGCATATTGTGTGACTTCCAAAGCTCTCCTTGGTATTTTCTTTTGTGGCTGGAAAGAGAAACTAAGTAATTCATAAAATATTATGCTAGGTAAACATTTTCCAGTCAATGAATTTATAGTTTTTTTAATCATAGTTATTATTATACCAAGTGCCAAGTTTTGTTTCTACAGGTTGAAAATTCATTTTGAATTTTTGTAACCAAAAGGACAGAAACAAAAAAGTTCCTCACCATATTATGGGGCACACTGAGTAAAGCTCAGCACTCTTTTGATAAGTGTTTGACCAGTTGCCATGGAACATGTAAGGCAGAATTACAGTAAGCCAACAACAACTTCACATGATGCTGTTTTCAAGCCTCATGTTTTGGATTTGCCAGGAGTCATATTAACTGGAAGATATCTAATATATCAGTCCGTAATCTCCTATTGGTGTTCAGTTAGGCTGAGATCAAAATAAAATTACTATTCCTCTTTTCATTCCTTTTGTATATACGGTCACATCAGACAGTTACATGCTTTTATTCATCATATTGTAATCAGTAAAAATACAGTATGAATATGAGAGAGAGACTATATTTATTTCAACAATAACAGCAGTAGACTATGGTTCATATGTTAAATATTTTATTTTCAGTCACTTGGTTAGAATGGTGCACATGCCAGTTTCTTTTTCAAAGTGACTCACCTTCATCCATGAATCATATATCAGCCTAATTATAATGCTGAACCATGATGACAGGAAAAAGAGAAATGCATAATCTACATTCCAAAAATAGTATATAGAAATATTTAATACTCCCCCCACCAACCAACCAACAACCAACCAACAAACACAAATCCTGGTCTCCTGTATTTTTAAGAAAAGTATCAGCTCCAAAATTTCCAAAAAAGGACACTTGCATATTTATTAAGTAGAGTTTTTGCTAATTTTGTGTGTTTTATTAATTTGAGAACAATAGTTACTGTTTGTGTTCTTACACAGTGCCTCAATGCATGCGATAGCTGGAAGAGAGTGACTCCTAAGTACAGCAAATATGAAATGGAAAAGCAACAGTGGAGTGAAAGGTTGACGCTGTAGGAGTGAACTTCTTCCTGTTCTTTGTAATAATGTTTGATAATCTTATCTGTAAATTTTCTTCTTTTACTAAAGGATATCTCCTGTTACAGTGCTTCCTATTCTGCGTCCCTCCTGGTATATAATACTTGATTAATCCGAGAACACTAACGTTGGGTGATTTTCACCCACGTGTTAGTGTTACAGAACTCACGTTATTCAAGGTTTAAGACAATTTCCACACTTGTTCTTGTCATTCTACTTTGCAATATATTCTGGTTTCTTTCCCAAACATGAGGCTTTTCCATACAGCCTCCAGAGTTTAGAAGTCTAAGATGATGGCTTGCAGTTGTTGTGTGTTTATGAAAAAAGTATGGAAAAAAGATAGGGCAGTGATACAGTTCTTTGTTTTAACAAAGAACAGAAGAAAAGCCGAAACACCATAAAGACAACAATGTTTTAACAACTATGTGCAAGATAGGAAGTCATTTATTTTCTTTTAATGTTAACTTCTGTTAGAACCTCAGACGTTTGTTTGGTTGGTGTAAACCAAACAGGATAAAGCTGCTGAATAAATGGAAATAGTAAACTACTCTTTCGTGGGTTTCTGTTGTTGGTTTGTTGGTTTGTTGTGACTTCTCTGTGAATATGCAATAGAGCTGTTTTTGGCATTTCAATTGTGGATAAAAATCACAAAAATAAAACTCTGAGGAGAGTTTATGAATATGACACCTCCATGGCCTTGACCAAGGAGCTGGTACATTGTGTAGCTGTGTGCATCTAATGTTAGCATGATAAACCATTTCACTTATTGTTGCTCATTTCAGGATATGATCTTTATATGCTCTCTCTTTTCTTTCCCCTCTTCCCTTAAGCGGTTGCAGCAGATGTTTGTAGGTCCCTGAGCCTAATTCTGCTGGAGGTCACTTTCTGTTAGAATGGAGTTCTTTCTCTGTACCATTGCTAAGTACTTGCTAATGGCTCGGTCACACTGGACTAAAAATAGGATGGCAATCTGTGGCTGCTTGATGATTGCATTGAATTTTTTGACATTAGGCTATCACTTCCATGTAATTGTGATGACCAATTGGTTGACCACAGGTTGAGTATGCAACACATTCAACCTGTGGGCAACCACTTTCAACCACAAGGCAGCTGCACAGGCTGTGAGGCAACTTGTCTCCAAACAATCACAGTCTGACTTGGACTGACTGCTATCACTCTCAGACAGACTCACAAAGGTTTGTAAATTACCATCCAATTTATATATACAGACAGATTATTAACACATTGTAATCAATCTGAGTAAGTTTGCAGTGCAACTCATCTGCAATGTATGAGCAGTATGAAGATTAGAACCTCCAAGTCTGTGGCCATGGTCCTCGGCCGGAAGAGGGTTCCCATTCCGGGCCCTAAGTCTGCTCTGCCCTATCTTGGGGTCTTGTTCACAAGTTAGGAAAGAGGGGAGCGGTAGATTGACACAAGGATTGGGGTTGCGTCTGTTATGCGGATGCTGTACTGATCCATCGTGGCGAAGAGAGGACTGAGCTTTAAAGTGAAGCTGATGATTTACCAGTTGATTTACATCCCCACCAAAAGTGACCAAAAGGACAAGATCACAGATACAAGTGGCGGAATTGAGCTTTTCCTGAAGGGTGGCTGGCCTCTCCCTTAGAAGAATGAAGAATGCAGTCATTCGAGAGGAGCTCAAAGTAGAGCCGCTGCTCCTCCACATCAAAAGGAGTCAGTGGAGGTGGTTGGGGCATCTGATTGGGATACCTCCTGGACAGCTCTTGGGTGAGGTATTCTGTGCATGTCCTTCTGGGAAGAGGCCCTGGGGTAGACCCAGGAGACTGTGGAGAGATTATATCTCTCAGCTGGCCTGAGAATGCCTCGTAGTTCCCCCGGATAAGCTGGTGGGGGAGAGGGAGGTCTGGGTTTCTCTGCTTAGGTTGCTGACACCATGACCCGGCCCTGGATAGGCAGAAGAGAGTGGATGGATGGATGGATGGATGGATGGATGGATTTCTGTTTCAAATCTAAGAGGTTCTAGCTGAACTCTGAATGTGAGTAGTTCATCTGAATATTCTGTTTAATGTGAAGTTTTGTATATGTAGTCAGCAACACACAGCAATAGATGTGCACTTTTTGCCGATTCATCACAGGTAAATGCCATATGATCACAAACAGACTGCAAGAAATTGACATTCAATTGTAAATAGCTAACAGACTGGCAGCAGACTTATTCCATCTTATTGCTGTTTTATCGGGGTGGCTCAGGAGGTAGAGCAGATCATCTACTAATTGGAAGGATAATGGTTCAATTCCTGGCTGCTCCAGGCTGCTGTGTGAATGGTCACAGGCCTAGTTCCCATCTACAAAGCAAAGTATCCTTGAGCAATACTGAACCCCAGGTTGCTCTCCGATGCAACCATCAGAGTATGAAAGAGTGTGAATGTTAGATAGTAATCACTTGGCCTGTAGAAGGAAGTGCTGGTATGAATGGCTAAATGCAAACATGTTGTATAAAGCATTTTGAGTGCTCAGCTATAGTAGAAAGGCGCTATTAAAGAAAAAAAATCCCTTTACCAATTATTGCCATTTTGACACACACAAGAAGGTAACTTTTAAGCCTAATTTTGAATCCAAATTGGGAGCCAGTTCCACAGAAGAGGGGCCTGAAAGCTGAAGGCTCTGCCTCCCATTCTATCCTAGGAACTACAAGTAATCCAGCAGTCTGAGTGAAGTTCTCTATTGGGGTGATTCTGGATTTAACAGGGAGCCAATGAAGAGAAGCCAATATGGGAGAAATCTGCTCTCTCTTTCTAGTCCCTGTCAGTACTCTAGCTGCAGCATTTTGGAACAGCTGAAGGCTTTTCAGGGAGCTTTTAGGACAGCCTGATAATAATGAATTACAATAGTCCAGCCTAGAAGTAATAAATGCATGAATTAGCTTTTCAGCATCACTCTGAGAAAGGATGTTTCTAATTTTAGAAATATTGCGCAAAAGCAAAAAGGCGGTCCTACATATTTGTTTAATATGTGCATTGAAGGACATATCCTGGTCAAAAATGACTTCATGGTTAGACACTGTGTTTCTAAGATTTGTGGGGCCGAGGACAAGAACTTCAGTTTTATCTGAATTTAGAAGCAGGAAATTAGAGGTCATCCATGTCTTTGTGTCTTTAAGACATTCCTGCAGGTTAACTAATTGATGTGTGTCATCTGGCTTCATGGATAGATAAAACTTGGTATCATCTGCATAACAATGAAAATGTATGCAATGTTTCCTAATAATACTGCCTAAGGGAAGCATGTGTAATGTAAATAAGACAGCAACTGACTGTGAATAGTCACAGGCCTAGTTCCCTTCTACAAAGCAACGATTTCAAATCACAGGTTCATTGCACATAATCACACACATTTTGTTCTTGCCATGGTCTCCAACTCCTGTTTTCCTTAGTGGCTGAGGTGGTTGTGGCTCAGGAGGGATCCTGATTCCATCTAATAATCGGGAGTTTGGTGGTTTGATTCCTGCTCCAGTCTGCATGTCAAAGTATCCTTGGGCAAGATACTGAACCCCAAGTTGTTCTCCGATGCAACCGACAGAGTATGAACGTGTGTGAATGTCAGATAGAAAGCACTTTGATATAGAAAACAGTGCTTGTATGAATGTGTGTGTAAATGGGTGAATGAAAACATGTTGTATAAAGCACTTTGAGCGCTCAGCTAAAGTTGAAAAGCATTATATAAGAACTAGTCCTAGTGTGACTGTAGCATAACAGAGGATTGCCTGATTGTTTGGTTTTTCTCTCTATTATTGTAGAGTTTTTTCCTTACAATATAAAACACATTGAGACAGCTGCTGTTGTAAACTGGAACTATACAAAATGAAATTAAATTGAATAAAAGGTGACAAAACAATGATATTACTTCAGTGTGTTATATTTACCTCCTCGGTTGCTTTTCTCTGTTTCCTCTCTGATTTAACTGGCTGCTTTACTTGCATTGTCTATTTGTTAGAAGGGAGGGGAAAGTTAAACTCAGTCAGAAACTGCTATACCACTGGTGTTTAAAAGGCCATTAAAGCTGCACGTTAGCATGGTACTCACCTCTGTCTCTGCATGGAATGCTGCTGGGTGTGGCCTCAATTCAGTTAAAATGGGCCACAGAAATAAAGCCTCAACTAGAGGCTTTCAGCCCATTCTGACCATAAACCATTAGCATCAGTTACTGTGTTTTAGATTCTGGATTTGGAATTCTAGCCATTTTGTGATTGCTGCCACTACTATCATCACTGCAACTGCCATAACAATGATGTGGATGCATGCGCTGATGCTGGGAAAATTAGACATTTGGGACTTTCAAGTCAGCTAGCAAACATCACTGCAGTGACTTAAAGTTATCTTTAGACAATAAATGGTTATGTCTGCACTGGCATTTCATGCTCAACCAAGTCAACCACTACTGGCCATTTTATTTTTAACAGTGTTTTGAAAAAGTCTACTTTCAATGTATGTGGAAATGTAATTGCAATTCCAGAAGGGTTTGGGAACTACAGTCTGCACTCCCGCTTTGTAAATTTTGGTAAATAAAATAATCATATTGTGAATAAAACATAGTTTTGGTTGTTAAAACAAACAAACAAACAAAAGCTCATGGTGTGTTTTGTTTTGTTTTTTTCTTTGTTTCTTTGTTTTATGTGTTGTTGTTGTTGCAAAATTAAAAATGCTGAAAATCTTAAGGCAAAGGGAAAGGTCCATTTGAGTGCAGAATTAGCTACTAACATCTAGAGATCTTGCTTTTAAATAAGGTGGTCACACAGCTTATGGCTTATGGCTACTGATGATTTTGCATTGAAAGGAAATTCCATTGCTACACTTAGAATACTTCAAAGGGACGAGTCCCTGAGAAAGAAAGAGGAAATATTGACAGACAGGCATCTCTTTTCATGATCTCATGTAGCTGACAAATATACTTCATAAAGCACGTTTGACCTAATTCCTTACAAGTGAAATTTTACCCACATACATTTTACATTTCGATCAGATGGGCCAGGCTCACACCCTGCAAATATGATACACAATTAAATTGGGAGCGATGAGTAAAACGCCTTTCCACAGCTTGCAGATTAATGCTGGGATGATGGAGAAATTGAAATGGCAGACAATTTTACCCAAACGTTAATGTTACCTGATCACTAATCACTGTAAACCCAGATTTTGATTTGACTTAAAAATATTGAGTTCATATTACTTAAAATTGCCTAGTATGTGAACATTACTCGTTAATGCTGCATAAGCTGAATTGTTTCATGTCCTTTTTTATTGTAATTGTGTTTTTAAGTCCAAACAGCTCCTACTGAAATAAACTGAGTTTATATTACTTAAATATCTGTCATTTTGCACCATTACTTATTAATTCTGAGTAGATTGTACTTCTTGATGGTCTATCTTATTGTAATTATGTGTTTGAGTTCAAACAACTTAATATCATCAGGTTGACATCAAAAATCTAGTTGAATCAGTTTTATCAGACAGGATTACTGAGCAGCAGCACAGTGGCGTGGTGGTTAGCAGTGTTACCTCACACCTAGAATGACACCTAAAAGGTCTGGGTTCAATTTCATATTGATGATGGCATATTTTAATTTGTCCGAACTATAAAAGATAAGTTTGGTCAATTAGTACATGCAATTTAGTTAAATTGGTAATAAAGTAGTGCTTACTTAACAAGCTGAGTTAAATAAATGGGTGGTGAATGATTGTTTAAACTAAGTATCTTCAGTTACTGAAACTCTGTTATTAGTACATTCAACTTAAATCTTTCATTCCATTCCAAAAGGGCCTCAAGTACATTGAACAAAGTCCACTGCACTTATTCAACTGATGCTCATTACTTAAAAAATTTAAGGCAACGAGTTACCTTGGTTTTTTTTAAGTAGATTCAACTTATCCGGGTTTACAGTGATGTTACTTGCGTTGGGGTGGTTTGGGAGCTGTCCATCTTGCCTCCCTGTTGATTGTCTGCGGCCTTCAGATTATTAATAACTATTTGCAACACCTAGCTTTGGGCAGTCTGGGATAATAGCTGGTTAGTCTGTAGTTGTAGCTTCCATGTGTCACTAGATAGAGAAACACAAGCAACAACACAAGAGGACTGACACGTGTAAATGCCATCTTTGATTTCCAAGGAACCAGACTTTCTTGTCATTTTTTTTAAGTGGTCTTAAGCTCTCCAGGCTTTCTGAAAGATCTTTTAACTTTTTCTTTGCACATTAGCTTAACTAATTGCATCTTTAGGCACTTTGTTACTAGCAGCCTGTCACCAACCATACTAATCGTTTGGCAGGCATTAAAGAGTATCTTTGCACCAACAAGATGATTCCTAAAGAGCTATTAGGTAAAAACTTGACATGCCTCAATATGATGTGCAGCATGTCCATAAAACTGGACACGGTGCACACTGCAGTGCAGCAGAGTACACTGCAGAAAACAGTCAAAAATGGTCTCTCAGCCAGAAATGGCTTTCAAGAAGCCATTCTTAAGGGAGGGAAACAGGGAGGAAAGGCTGAGAGGTGTCAAATTAGAGCAAAACTGGACTGAAAATCATTGTCAGCATGTCTTATGGAGTGATGAATCCAAATTTGAAATTTTAGTTTCAAAGTTTTGTCAGCATGTCCAGAGCAGGCCAGGAGTTGAGTGTCTACAGCCATCTGTAAAACATGATTGAGGTTTGTTATCGTTTGGTGCTGCATGTTAGTCAGTAGTGTTGGAGATCTTGTCAAAAAAAAAAAAAAGTATCGTCAGAGTTAGTACCACCAAGCAATACCATCTGGAAAATGTCTGATTAATTTTCCATATGGTATTGCATGGTATTGCAACTGATTCACAGCTGCCATGCTTCATTTTTCATGGCAAAGATCACAAACACACTGCCAATGCAGTAAAAGCACACATGGACAGAAAAACACACAATAGAACACAATCAGTCATGGACTGGCCTCCCCAGAGACCAGAATGCAACATCATTGAAGCAGTGTGAGACCATCGTGAGAGAGAAACAACGAAAGACAGCCAACATCCAAAGAAGAGCTTTGCAAAGTCATTCGAGAAGAACTGGAGAACTGTTTCTGAAGAATACTTAAAGTTGTCTAAGAGAGCTCAGGCTGTGTTGAAGAATAAAGATGGTCATATCAAATATTGACTTTCAAGCTTGTTAAAATGATATAAACTCTGTTTGTGCCTTTTATTCAGTATTTCCTTTTGTTTTTGCATGTTTCCGTAAATTTCTGCACGTACTTCCCATTTACCTGACAAATTAGAAAGAAATGAGAGGTGGCTCAAGATCTTTGCACAGTAGTGAAAAACAGAATCTTTTACTATCCGCAGTCAGTATAAAGTATTAAAATAATGCCGCAACACTTAAACCACTTGCTGAATATTGTATATTTGTGCCTTGGAAAAAGGTCCAACCTATCGAGGCATAGATATGGGACCTGTGGGGTTTGCTTGTGCGATCTGGTGACAGGATGCTGGCAGTGAAACTTTTGGTTGTGTTGTGGGCGTCTGTGGATTGTCCATGTTTAGGCACATCCTGAGGAATGTTCAGTGGCACTGAGATTTGTTGAGTTTGGACACTGGGTCAACACCTTGGGTTCGTCTGTTGTGTTTGTTGAGCCATTCCTGAGCCGTCATTGTAGCATAACAGAGCACACTGTCTTGCTAGAGGAGACTGCTGAATTTTGCATATTTGATATGATTGGGTATGAAAACCAGAACCAGAGTCCAGGAGTCTTTAACTGATTAAAAGGAGGAGGCAACAGATTTGGCATTTGTTTAAAACATGAATGAAACAATTAACTGCAATTTCCAATGTGTGAACCTGTTCACCCACATGGCAATAAACCTTCATTCATTCATTCATTCATTCATCAAAGATAGCATTAACTCAGGCAGGCCAGGAAAGTCAAACACTGAAGTCAATCCTGGCAGATCAGCTGATCCTGATACCCTTCTTATTGGTAAATCCCCTAAAGGGCACACTGTTTAAACTCCTTTTCCTGCCTACAGTTTGTTTGCATGTGCAAGCTGCTTTGCAACCCACCTCAATCCCACCCCCACCCCAGGTCTTCCTCTGACTTAATCAGTGCTGTATCTGTTATCGCTGACACCTGCTCTGTTTGGTGATGGGTCTTTCTGCCGCTCTCCCGACCTCTGGTTTTGACTGTATGTACAAATATAAAAACACTGCCATGTATAAATTACTGCAAGAGGAAATAATAATCTTCCTTTGAGTATGGAGGTCCTGACTGAACTAAAATAGTTACTGTTTCACTTTCTCTTCACTTATCTGAATTGTATATCTGTAAATATATGATTTTATATGTATTCTTATAGGTCCAAACAAATGAAAAATACAGCAGACCTGCCAGAGTTCACACTATAATTCACTGGAGCAATATTTTTTTATAAATTTGTCATTAATTAAATTACGTAAACAAAATGATTTTGAAGTAAATATCTTTGGATATGGGTTTTTTTTTTGGGTGGTAATAAAGTTGCTTGACAAAAAATATGAAAAGAGGTGGACATAGAAGGTTTGCTGAGGACGCTGATATGCAGCTTTGGATTCAAGTGTCTGTGAAACGGCAGATGAGAACACGAGTACACACTCAAAAAAATAAGTGGAGATTGGGGAAACATCAGCTTGCAGGAGATAAAAGACACAAGAATAAGGAATCATCCATCTCCGTTCACAGCTACACTCTCTCTGTCAGGGTGATGGGTAATTGAGGCAGTCACAACACAGATCGGGATGCAGTGTCATGCTGTGCCCTGGGTCTGGCTGCCTGCCCCGGCCCTTTGGCAGCATGCTGCGAGACACTCTGAAGCGTGCGTCCACACACACACACACACCCACAAATAAAAACACATGCTTGCTGTGCCGGCGCACATATAGGGACACACGCTTCACACATTCTCGATACAAACATACGCAAATGCTAACAGGCGGTCTTTACACATGTGTGTGCAGTCACAAAGGCTAATAAAGACAGAGGCACAGGCAACTGTAATCACACACACACACACACACACACACACACACACACACACACACACACACACACACACACACACACACACACACACACACACACACACACACACACACACACAGGGAGCACTTGAAATCACACTTTTTTTTCCATCACACTACCACTGCATGCCCTGACAAGTCTGCTCTCCTCCTTTTAGTTCCTTTATTTTCGTTAGTTTCCTGTCCTGCCACGTTTCTTTTTTCTCCCCTCCCATCTCTTCTGATGCTTCCCTTTACTCCACTCCAGTCTCATCTTCCTCCTCTACAATATTCCGTGCACCTTTTTCCTGTCTGTTTCCTCCTCTGTTCTTTCCTTTTATCTCCTTTCTTACATTCCTTCTTTCCTAAATACCATCTTTTTCTTGCAACCTTCAACCTTTCCTCTTATTCCTTTTTCTCTTTCCTTCTATCAGTTACGTCCTCTGCCTGTTGTGGAGCTGCAGGCTGGAAATCTGTTCTCCTCATTCATTAACCTGCCTTGCATCAAGTATGGAGTATATCAAGGCTGGAGGAACTGGCAATGGTTCTTTGCCAGATCATCATTGCCATTACGGTGAACATTAGGCCACTTCTGTTACCTGTTGCTTGTAATGACCTGTCTGTTCTAACTCAGGTTTTTCTCACTGCTCCTAGTTGCCTGCTCCCTGCACCCACAGAAACTTCACTTATCTGGAAACTGGATCACCTCCTGCTCCGATCACCTCCTGCTCCGACACCAGCCTTCTGTAACCAGTCAAAGGAAGGACTTACCTGCTCACCTGCCTGCCGGTCCTCCTTCTGCTATTGCCACCAATTCTTGAATACCCCCCACACACACACACACACACACACACACACAAATACAAAGCTGAAGTTGGTTTCCGATTGCAGCTTCCGATTCGGGAAATGGCTAAAGGGCCATTCCACTTAATCTTTCGCTACCTTCAGCATCTTTAATCTGCTCTAGTTAAAAATCTACAACACCTACACACTTCAAACCTGGATTAGATTATTCTGCACTAATAGTAGAATAATTTAAACCAAGTGTGTGATTTGTGAAACCTTGATCTGATTTGTGAAACTTCAATAAAGGGCGATTTCAGCACCTTTTTTCCATCTGGATCACATTAGAACTGCTCCAGCTCCAAAACTACAACACCTACACACTTCAAACCTGGACTAGATTATTCTATTGTACTGGCTAAATAATTAGAGCACAATGAAAAGAAAAATCAAAATAGGCAAGTGTGTGTTAGTATGACAAGTCCTAGTTAAAACCATAAACATGCCAAACTTCAAACTTGTAAACAACTTTTATTTCAGAGCTTTTCTTTGAGTTTAATGATTTGATTGTCTCTCTATTTCTGCTCGTAGTTGCATGAGAAGCTCTCCTCTCTCACACTGCAAAAAAGGCATTAAGTTATGAATCATTTGAATTCTTTTTCTGTTTCTTATACATGATTATTTTTAGATTGTCATATTGCTTCAGTCATTTTAATTCTCTTACCTCTCCTCCACTTGGCCATGTTCAATTTGTTCCACTGCCTCAGCCCTGGTTAGTGCTCTGGTGTTTTCCAGTGCGTTTATGAATGCCTGCGTTACATCCAAAAATGTAATGGTAAAAACTGTTTTCTAAAAATATAAATATTTACTTTACATTCAAATAAAGGTTACAAAGGGTTTACGCTAACATGTTTCATTATTTCAGACCCTGCTTCACCTCACCTATTTCTACCTATCTTTGACCAGTGGACTTTCAAACAACAGATTTCTTTTGAAAAATGTTTTTGTTGCACTACTGGTCTTTTTTCATAAGTCAATGAGCATGACGAACAGGTGCTAATGACCTCATTATTTTACTCAGGTGTGTTAAAGCAGAGATACATTTAAAAGTTGCAGGACACCGGCCCTGGAGCCCTGGATTTGAACCCCAGTTGGAAGCACTATCCCAGTTGGTATCAGAGATAAAAAGAACACAAGACCAAATCTTGCTACGCTGAAGATGAAAAAAATTAGAGAAAACAGAAAGTTAAATGTGGAAATAACAGCAAAATAATGCAAATTTCAGAGAAGGAGGAGTTCAGTTGTCGTGTGGTCCAGATGGAAAAAAAGTGCTGAAATGGCCCTTTATTGAAGTTTCACAAATCAGATCAAGGTTTCACAAATCACACACTTGGTTTTAAATACTCTGCTATTAGTGCAGAATAATCTAATCCAGGTTTGAAGTGTGTAAGTGTTGTAGTTTTGGAGCTGGAGCAGTTCTAATGTGATCCAGATGCATAAAAGGTGCTGAAATCGCCCTTTATTGAAGTTTCACAAATCACACACTTGGTTTAAAGCAGTGGTTCTCAAATCCAGGCCTCGTGGCCCAGTGTCCTGCAGGTTTTAGATGTCTCTGCTTCAACACACCTGAGTCAAATATAGAAGTCATTAACAGGACTCTGGAGAACTTGACTGCATACTGAGGAGGTAATTCAGCCATTTGATTCAGGTGTGTTGGATCAGGGACACATCTAAAACCTGCAGGACACCGGACCTCGAGGCCTGGACTTGAGAACCACTGGTTTAAAGTATTCTGCTATCAGTTTAGTATAATCTAATCCAGGTTTGAAGTGTGTAGGTGTTGTAGTTTTGGAGCTGGAGCAGTTCTAATGTGATCCAGATGGAAAAAAGGTGCTGAAATGTGCATTTATTGAAGTTTCACAAATGAGATCAAGGTTTCACAAATCACACACTTGGTTTTAAATACTCTACTATTAGTGCAGAATAATCTAATCCAGGTTTGAAGTGTGTAAGTGTTGTAGATTTTTAACTAGAGCAGATTAAAGATGCTGAAGGTAGCGAAAGATTAAGTGGAATGGCCCTTTAGCCATTTCCCGAATCGGAAGCTGCGATCAGAAACCAACTTCAGCTTCGTCACACAAATTCCCTCTAAGTCTCCATTCCCTCTTAACTCAAGTAAGACTGTTGATAATCATCAGGATATGACATCAGGATATGACACGTGAACCATATTTTCCTCCTCATATTCCTCATCTCCTCTGTGACAGAGGTCCCATGTGCAAACCTGTAGTGCTGCTGAACCTCCCTACCAACTACCCTCCATCAGTAAACATTCACTGCTTAACAATAAACTCTTAAAACCTGCCAACTGTTGTCTGGGTCTGCTCTTTGTGTCTGCCTTTTGCCAAAATGAGACTACTCATTACTGTTTTCTTTCTTCTTCTAACCACTCTTCCTACTCTCTTCTAGTCCCGTGTGATGTCTTCCCCTCTTTCATTTCCTCCTGTCCCTCATGGCCCCTTTTCTCACCTACTTTCTGTGTTTTTCCTACCCACACCCTTTTTCTACCTAAACTCCTTTTTTCCATTCCTATATGATTGCATCCTCGCTTTCTTTAACTTTCTTTCGTACAGTCTCTTACACCCCCTTCCTTCCTTCCCCCACATTTCTGTTTTCTCCTTCATTCATTTTTTTCTCCTCTGATCACTTTTCCTAAACTCTTCAGCCCAATCTCATTTTTAGACTCCTCCACTCTCTTTCTCTCCTTCTGTCTTCTATGCCCCCTTCCTTCTCAATTTCTACTTTTCCTTTACTCCTCTTATCAACTCATTATTTTCCACCTTCTCTTTCCCCATTCTCCTTCTCTCCTTTCCTTCATTTCCATTTCATGTCTCATTTCTCCTACTTCCTCTCTTCTAATCTCCTATGCCTCTTTCCCCCATTTTTCCCTTTCCCTCCTTTTCCTCTTGCCTCCCCTGCTTTCTCTCCATTCTTCCTCATCTCCTAACTCCTCCCCTACATTCCCTTTCTATTTTTTTTATATTCACCACATCTTTTTCCTAATCGTCTCTCCTCTCATTCATCTTTTCTCTTTAGCTTACCTTTTCTCCTCTCTTAAACTTTTTTTTTTGTTTTTCACCTCCTTTCCTTCTCTCTATTCCTCCTTTCTCTCCTCTCTCCTGTCCTCTCCCTGGTTGTCAGACCTGAGGCAAACAGGCTTGGCTCCCAGCAACACTGAAGCCTCTTCTGCTCCTCTTTTCTCTGCTCCCTCCCTCCATCCCTCTCCAACCCTCTTTTCTGGCGATCCTCCAGTTTAAACAGAAGGCAGTGCTGAGGGAGAGAGTGGGACACAGAGAAAAGAGAGAGAGGCCGGTTGCTTGTGTGAGTGCTGCATGATTCATGTTGCCCTGTAATGAAGCCGGTCCAGTCTTTTAAGTGTTTGGTGTGTAATGGAGTTTCAGGGACAGGCCTATCATTTTCTCCTAATAGCGCTTTCTCCGCCACACGCCATGACCCCTCTCTCCACGCCCCCACCCCATGCATCCCTACTGTGGTAACTGCACATTACCAAGGCACACGTGCACATATACACACACGCAAAAACACACACACGCAGCGATTACTGACAGCTGCGGGAGTTTCTGAACGGCAAAAGTGGCCAATTTTCTCTCTCTTCCATTTAAACAACAAACAGGGTGGCGTGTTAAAATGGGCAAAAGGAAGAGAAAAGGGAAATTGGGCTGATAAGGGTTATTGTGAATCAGGAAGAGAGTGGGTTAGCTGCTGGGAAGTAGCAGTGCGTGGCGAGCAGTGATTTTAATATTCTTAAGGAATACTTGGAGGGAGAAAGCGAAGAAATAATGTTCAGTGGGGTTCATCGTCTAAGTGAGAGTCTGCACAGATTCACTGTGTGAGAATCTACAACACGAGTGTGTTTATGCGCACTTTTAGCTGAAATACGATGTAGAATTCTTGCAAAGTAAATCTTTTTTTCAAGAAATGCATTTTTCAGCTTTAACTTGAATTTAGGATTAAAGCTGCAACCCTTCAGAGATGAAGGATCAATGTACAAGAGAGTGCAAGTCAGTGTGTGTGAGTGTGTGTGTGAGTCTGAGGGTAGGGCCAGTTTTACTGGAGCAGATTGTGGAGTGTGTGCACACACCAGACCTGAGATTACTGAACAGATTGCACAGCTGGCAAGCAGCCCTCTCTCCACACACAAACAGAGGCACACACACACACAGAAACACACACATACACACACACACACACACACAAATGCAGAGCAAGATAAACAAATATTGACAAAGTATTGATCTTGGGTGCATTGGTCCATATTGACAAGGCACTAATGCCAGGAATATCATTCTGGTCCATGTGTTAAATCACAAGTGGTCAGATTCCCTAATTAGCTAAGGTGGCAACAAAGCAAAGGCACTGTGGAAGAAGAGGCTGCCAAGTCAAACGTATATATCACGGTTATAGATCATGTTAAAAATGGAATAAAAATGTGTAATCTGTTATGTTAGCAAACAGTGAGGACTTAAATGAGAATTGACCTTAAAAAGTCACACATTTAATTTTTGACACTCCTAAATGTTTTTTTCCTGCCTGTAGGCACAAACTTAAATTAAGAAAATAATTAATTAAATACCAAATAGCCTCATCCATCCATCAATCTGCTGTTTATCTGGGTCGTTTTGACATACAGATTGATAAGCTTCTCTCACAGGAAAGGAGGAACAAATCAAAGTGCGTATAAACAGATATAAATTCATGCATAAAGACCCATTTCTGCCTCTCCACAAATTCATACAAAGCACACTCTGACACAAACACCTATGCTTGGAATTCAGCATCTTGTCCTATTCAGGGGACAGTGGTTAGCACAGTTTCAAACCTCCTGGTCAGGTACTGCGTGGAGTTAGATGTTCTTCCTGTGTTCATGTGGGTTCCCTTTGGATACTCCAACTTCCTCCAACATCTCAGAGTTAGCAGGTTAGGCTAACTGGTGATTCTAAATTGGCTGTAAGTGTGAAAGTGAGTGTTTGTGTTGTTGTTGAATAGTGTATGGAATTGTAAAGCATCTTTTGAGTACTGTGAAAAGCGCTATATAAGTCTAAGGCACTATTATTATTATTATTATTATTATTATTATTATTATTATTATTATTATTATTATTATTATTATTGTCTGTCTCCCTGTGTTAGCCCTGTGATGGACTGGTGACTGGTGTGCTCCCACGCCTCCCTCCTCACCCGATGTATGCTGGGATAGGTTGGTTGGATAAGTGGTTAAGAAAACTGATTGATTCTTTTTAGAGCTGTTACCACAGAGGGTACAATATGACTACCAAAATGAGTAATCCTCCATTTTTCTGGAGGTTCTGGTTTTTCATCTCTTTGTGGCCATTTTGCTTCTCTTGGCTTTGCGTTCTTTGTTGAGGTTTTGGTCATTTCAAAGCAGTTTTGTTTTTCTGTGCTTTCTTTTTATCTTTATGCTGCTTTCAGATGCCTTTGTTTTGGTTTTTCTCACTTTTTGGTTCTCGTCTCTCTTTGCAGAAATGTCTCATTGTCATTTTTAGTTTCTTTATCAGTGTTTCACATCTCTTTGTGGTAGTTTGCTTTGTGTCTCTTTACTGTAGTTCAGTCTTTTGATTTAGTTTTTCTATAGTTTTGTTTCTATTTGTGCTGTTTTCCTTTCTCATTGGAATAGTTTAGCTGCTCTTTGTAGTGTTTGAATTGCGATATATGACTCACAGACAGCAGAGGCTCTGGCTCTGCGTCTCTTCAGGAGCCCAGACATGAGTTCAGGTCAGACTGGATTTATGATATCATTAGGAATGACTGTTACATTTAACTTTTAAATATCTTATGATGTAATGAAATAATGTCAACAAATGCATGCAATTATTGTTTACCACCATTCTCCAAATGGCATGTTCACGAAAACTATAATCTACATTCTAGTCTCTAAGGAAAAGGTCATAAAGCAAAAACAAAGATCATTTTCATTTGCGTTTCAAATTCAAGATTTCAGTAGCAATTCAAGACATCATTCAACATCCATCGTCTTATCCTGTTCAGGGTCCCAGGGGGGCTGGAGCCTATCCCAGCGAGAGGCAGGGTACACCTGTACAGGTCACCATCCTAAAACAGAGAGACAGACAACCATTCACACCTATGGGCAGTTTAGAGTGACCAGTTAACCTAACCCCAGTAACTGCATGCCTTTGGGAGGAAACCCACACAGACACAGGGAGAACATGCAAACTCCACACAGAGAGGCCCAAGCCAAGGTGGAATCGAACCCAGGCCTAGATGTCATTCTAGCTGTGAAGCAGTAGTGCTAACCACCACACCACCATGCTGCCCTCGTTCAACATCATTCTTTACAAATAAAAACAAAGTGCAAAGGTGTACTTTATGTGATAAGAGTTTTGGAAACAAAATGTAAACTAAGTCAATCAAACTGGGGAAAAGTTCTTAAAAGTTTCAAATATTGCAACTCTTTCACATTTTGGTGAAGCTTATTCTTCAAGACAGATCTTATACTGTTTAATTCTGGAATGTGTGCGTAACGATTGGATCTTTCTGATCAAACAGGCCTAGGCAGGTGCCGAAGCTGAAACATGACTCAGCTGCATGTGTCCACAATGACATGCTTCTGCCCACACTAGCACATTCTTTGCCTTATCTGCCAGTGCTAGTTAATGGTTATACCACAAAAAAAAAAGGTGGGGGTGGAAAAGGTAGCGCTCAGTTTTTCCATCCAAGGAACACCTGCCATTCCGTGCCATGCCATCTTTGACATATGTATCTCTGCTTTGTTGCTGCCAGGATGTAGGGGCAGTGCCGTCTTTGTGCATGTGCTCTTTGTTTTCCCCGAGGGCTGAGGGAGAGGGGACTTCTTTCTTTCCAAGAGTTGAACAAATAAACAGCAGACAGCACAAGAGACAAAGACAGGGAGGGAGCACCTGCCGAGGGCTTTGTGTCCCTTAATAAGGAACACTACTATCTGTGAGTGCACACTCCCACCCCCACCTCCTGAACACATGCTGTTTGGTACACACACACACACACACACACACACACACACACACACACACACACACACACATCTAAATATCCACTCATATATATTTGTATCTTACAGACTGTAAGTAAAAGATGGACATATCCACTGACCATCTGAAGGTTTTGTCTGTTTAAGTGTTTTGACTTTTCCCTTCTTGCTGTTTATAAACCAATTCATAATTTACTAAATGAATGTTATGCTGTATTCAGTAACACTTGAACCTCGCAATTGAGACCATACACTAAAGGGTGTCGTTTTCCAGTGAATGTTTGTTTTTTTTTTAAACCAGAACAGTCGCCCCCTGCTGGACATTTTAAAGAATATTCATTATAGAAGAAAGTGATTTAAGTACTGCTTTTTCCCCAAGCGTTCTTTAGATACAACAATAAGGTCTTACCGTGTTTCTTTTTGACAATAATCATGAAGAGCTGTCTAGCTAGCTAGCTAGCTAGCTAGACAGCTCTACGTCAAAGTATGAGATTTTCACTTCATGATTATTGTCAAAAAGAAACACGGTAGCTAGCTAGCTAGATAGATAGATAGATAGATAGATAGATTGGAAATAAGGGAGTAGCCAAAAGTACCTTATTTAAAACAATCCAATAATATGTATATAATATAATCTGTATTTAAAAAACAAAAGGACTGCACATGAAATACTGTAGATAATTATACAATAGGCATAACATGCTCAAACTGTAGTGCTTATGTAACTGATATGTGGTACAAAATAGACTGTTATTACTTTAAGTACTAACATTAAAAAAAATACTGTGAAACTGTTTCCATTTATTATCTATGCACATACAACGTATGAACTGTACAAAGATTTAACTCCACACATATTGCACAACACATATCTGACTGTATGGCATTTTTAAAGTGTTTGTTCCTGTGTGAATGCATCTCTTCACTTACTGTCATTTACTGGTATGGCTGTCTGTCTGTAAACCCCTCTGTTGTCCCTCTCTATTCTGTTTTTTCAGTTTCTTTCTCCATTTCATTTGTAGTGTTGAAAAAAAAGACTAATTTGGATTGTGTGCGAGAACAAAAACTCTGTTAAAACTAGATTAGACTGTTATTGTGCCATGAGCCCATAAAGCCTTATTAACTGACCTTCAATGAAAAAACAGACACACAGCCAGTTTTATTAAATGTATTTATTTATTTATTTTGAGATTTTAAACAGAAAGCTATAACGAGTATTTGTTTTGCATTAGGCAGTTGTGCAGTCGTCAAAGCAAAGTAAACCACTGAAAAGTGAGCGACTATGGACGCAGTGTCTTAAAGTACAGATGACTCTTACACTAAGTGGGTCAGGACTTGACTTGAAACTACTGCAGGTAACGGGTTGATATTCATACTGACCTGTGTGCAGGCGCATGCATGTAGGTTTGCCACATTGGATCTGTGCAGGACTCTAACTGAGGCCAAGGAGCCCAAAAATAATCATGTAACAAGAGGCACTAACCTCCACCAAGGTTTATATACTACTGTAGTTTGCAGTACCTGTCAATGGTTTGGACACACTTGCTCATTCATAGGAATGGGTAAGTGTGCCCAAACCTTTGGCTGGTACTGTACAATTGCATTTTGCATAATATATTCATTTTGTTTTCTTAAGTTTTTTTAAACTTACTGTAAAAAGTTTGTAGTAAAAATCAGGAAAGGACAGCCTGATGGTACTTTGATGTTTACTTTACACCAACATGTAGGAGTAGGTCATGGATAATATGCACTGATTTATAAATAACCGGATATGAATAACTTGAGCTTAGAATATAATGTCAAATGTGACATGATATTTAAAATCTTTATACGGTACTTTTATATATTGACAATACACATCACACTTGTAAGTTTCTAAATTATAAGGCTTGTTGTCAATTTTCTACCAATAAATCACTAAGCTGACCTGGAAGACTGGTGGATGTAAGGTAAATTTGAAGGGATTGTTAACATGACCCCACTCTGCACCCCTACAGGATTTTAATCAGAATTCCAAACTTTTCAAACTGTCATGTTTACAAACAGGATGACAAAATGATATACATGCAAACGCGACCAAAATATAACCTTCTCTGGGGAGGTAATAAACTGTTCAGGAAACAAAAAAATCACCTGCCAGGTTGGTCGGCTGCAGCTCAGCAGGCTGTCTTTCGATTAAAAGTTTGGTGGTTCAATCCCCAGCCCATCCAGTCCGCATGCCAAAGCATCTTTGGGCAAGATACTGACCCTCAGATTGCTCCCAATGTGTCCAATGGAGTGAGAGTGTGTGCAGGATATAGTTAGAAACTGCTTAAAGGTATAAAATAAAATGCTGTGTGAATGGGTGAATGTGGCTTATAGTAAAACAAGCTGTGAGTGCTCAGTTAGAGCAGAAAAGTATAATACAGTATAAGTACCTGTCCATTCACCATTTCTAAGCAGCTTTTAATAAAAAAGACACACAGCATATCCATCATGTATGTTCTCGACTGTTTTTTGGGATTTGGCGCTACATAAATAAAACTGAATTGAACTGACTTTAAAGAACCAAAAGAAGAATCTCTGGAGAGTTTTGACCTTCAGATGACTGCTGGAAAATGACGCTGCTCTGCAGAATATGCTTCTTTGGCTCATGAACGCTGAGCAGTCAGCTCAACAATCCAGTCCACTTTTTACGTCAGCGATAATCATGCTTTTAACTTCCAAAATAAACTGAAAATTATATTTATTTTAGTCTGAAATTAATTTTTATATTTTGGCAAAAAAAAAGAGTTCACTTTCATTTCAAATAAAATTTTGGATACACACCATGTTTTCTTTTTTTTTTTTTTGTTCCAGTGCTTTTAAACAACAGTGCATGTATGACTTTTAAAGATGCTGATGTTTGAGTTACAAAATCAGGCAACAAAAGCAAGAGATGTTATGGAAACTGCTAAAATTCATCAAAGAATGGGAATCACAAAGGATGTGTTTCCATAATTCCTTTTTCCTTCATCACAGTGTTGTGAACCTTATTGCAGTCATTGTCAGATAAAAGCCACAGCAAGTCACATGTTCGCATGCATCTCAAGACTGAGCATTTGAGTATGTGCACGGCTCAACACATAGTAAGGTAGTATAGTTTTATGGCTGAATTGGATAGTTAGTCGTAAAAGTGTGACAGCACTCATGTGAGACATATAAATGGAGATGGTCTCATTCTCTGACACCTTCTTCATGATGGTGCCCGAGGGCCAAAACCACACAAATGTGTGCCGTACCTGAAGAGGAGGGACATGACAGCAGTGTTTCTACCTCTGATCTCACTCAGAGGATGAACCAAAAGGTGGCTTTTACAGAAAGAAAGGAAAAAGAAAGGAAGGATCAGCAGCCAATTAAACAATTATTAAAGTGAAAACTGTTTCTTCACACCTGAAGTGCAAGTACAGTTCCTACTCCTCCTGTCATATACCAACTGAACTGACATTTCACAAAGTGAGAGATTACATTGGTGCATACTGCAAGTATGTGTGTGTGTGTGTGTGTGTGTGTGTGTGTGTGTGTGTGTGTGTGTGTGTGTGTGTGTGTGTGTGTGTGTGTGTGTGTGTGTGTGTGTGTGTCATAGAAGACAGTCTAAATCCAGTGTAACACTATTCAGTTATCCACTAATCAGATGCCTTAGCTCAAAGGCCTTTATGCAAGATTTGGGGCTTGGGAAGGTAATTTAACTCTGGGTTTTCAGTGTTACAAGCAAAGGTGGCAAAAGTACAGGCATTCTTTATTTAAGTACACATAAAAACACTCTAGCAAAAGTTAAAGTACTAATGCACCTTTTTCACTGAAGTACTGTAAAAGTGAAAAAGTACAGGCTCTGACATGTACTCAAAGTAAAAAGGAGCTCATTGTAGGACATTTCTACCAGCTGTTTTGTGCAAAGCTAACTGAATCTCTAATAAAATAATAATAGACATGTGAATACAAGGTTGGGGTTTTTTTGTTTGTTTTTTTTTACTTTGCCTTCACATCTGAACAGAAAAAATGATATAGTCCTGGGGTAAAGTGGGATCGAGCAAGTGGGCAAACCTTAACATCAGTGTGAGGAAAAGAGTCACAATCATTTGTAGTGAGAGCTCCAGTGGATTTCTTTGAGCACAGGCTGTGATCAGCTGACCTGAGCTGCTGCTGCTCTTTGTGGATTTAAACAACTGAATTCAACAAGACAAAAACAAATGTTTCACAAGCTCTCCTGGCTCATTTCCACACTGACAGTATACTGTTTATACTGACAGCACACAGCTGGTATAAAGGTTGAATTCAACTTCAATTCAAACTCACCTCCATTACACTTGATGTAACCTGTGACCATGAACACCACAGCCACTATTATCAACCACCAGTTTATCAAATGCCACTGAGCAGTCCTCACCTCTTCTTCCTCTCCGGTCCTCCTTCTTACATCTTTCTCCATCTCGGAGTGAACTTGTCTCTCATTGTAGCAGACACACTGTGCACACAAACAGTTTGTGTGTTCACTGATATTAGTTGAGTTGCCTCCCTCCTCTTCTGTAGCACTAGCTAAATGCTAAAGCACTGAGACCACAACTTGTGGACACCAAAAATGCAGTTCGGGATCCTTCTGGCCCACTTTAACCACAGTGCATGTGTATGTAAATGATGTATAAATGATATGTTTTTGCTTCTTTCATATCTTTGTATGTGATAAGCCCCGGTGATGGATACACCAATAGGACTGTCTTTTATATGTTATTGTTCCTCCATTAGGCTCAAATGGATTTGAAGTCTGAAGGCGCAGTGATGGGAAATAAAAACTTCCCTCAGATGTGTTAAATCTAAAGTAACGAGCCTGTTTTGAAAAAAGGAAGCAGTAGAAAGTACTGATATTTGTGTACAAATGTATGGAGTAAACATAAAAGGTTGTCAGAAAAATAAATGCTCAAGTAAAGTACTGATACCTGAAAGAAAATATTTGTACTTTGTTACTGTGCTGAACTGTTACAAAGGTGGAGTGCTCTGTAGCTTATTCTGCAGACCTGACCTGCTGTGGAGAAGATCAGGTTTGAACTCAGGCCTCAGGCTACTGGATACTAGCTGAAAAAGTCTATAGTTCTCAAAGAGTCTTTCCCTTACAAGTATTAATAAGAAATATAGTCATAGAAGCAAATTTAGACCTTTCTTTTTCATCTGCGAGCATTTTTAAAGCCATTTCATTGTTCTAAGCCTGCATAATCCTGAGACAGAAAAGCGTTATGTTGTTAAACTAGAAAAAAAAGGTTTCTGTTTATGTATTTGTTCTGTACTTGCTTTAACGTCTCTGCACCTAAAAAAATAAGACTGCACCAAAGCAACACATTCATATAACAGAATACAGAGCTGTGATTCTGGTCGGATCCTTCTATGCATTAATGATTGGGGGGGGCATAAAACTGATAAGATTACTACCTGACACATTGAGTATTTTCTCAGGCTTTCTTTTGTGGCCATTATTTGGACTTTACACGGGGCTGTTCCAGTCTCACTGACGATTCAAAGCACACACACGTTCATACAGAGCATCTTAATTATGTTTGGTTGTATGCTGCAAACACTGAGCTTCTTAGCTCCATGGGGAAAGCCTGGGTTGACTTATCGAAAAACTGAAGTTGATTTCCTTCATTCACACCAGTTTTGTTTTCATCTTCTCTCTTTCTTCAGATACACACACGCAGACAAGTAACCTATCAATGTGCCACATGCCATCAATCATAAACACAACTCCAGTATCACCAGGCTCACTAGTTCAGTTGACTGAAGTTGTGTGTTGCTTCCAGCTGCTTGCGTGTAGGATGAGTTTCTGAGATAAATAAGTGCCTGCAGTCAGCAGCAGGAACTACACATGCTTCTCTGAGGAGAGGGGGGTTGCTGTGTGCGTTAAGACACATGGTACAGCAGCCTCATCGATCAGTTATTGATAGTTATTAATTAATAGGATTATTAATAGGATGTGATTGTAACAAAGACTATACTTACTACTACTTAACTAAAGCTGTGATTCAGTTCATGTGAGAAGTCATTTTTATTGAACTGTGCTGACACAGATTCTATAAAAACACTACACAAACACATACTCTGTGGTGTGTGTGTGTTTTTTTATGTATATCTTACAATCGTGTACATTATTGTTCGTTTTAAAATAAATGATTCATGTCAACACCTTGACCGGCAGCCTTAAGAGGCTGTTAACAGCCGGTACTCGGTCTTAAGAGCTGCTTTGGGAAATGCACAGAGAAATTTAAGAGCAGTGGCAGAAAAGCTTGTTGACCCGTCCCACCTAAAAATCGATCATTATTAGGAAACCAGACCCTGAGCAACTTAACTACACAAGTAACACGCAACAAAAACTCATCATGCTGACGTGACAAAGAAGATAAATCTATATAAAAACTGCATATGATTATATCAGTGTGTTGACCAGTTATACAGAAGTTGTCTTTAAATGAACAGAAATCAGTGTAAACTGTAAAAAATACAGTAGCTAAGTGAGTTTGTAGATATAATTACCTCCGCCAAGGAGGTTATGTTTTTGGTCACGTTGGTTTGTCTGTTTGTTTGTTTGTTTGTCAGCAGGATTACTCCAAAAGTTAAAAACAGATTTCGATGAAATTTTGTGGAGTGGTTGGAAATGACAAGAGGAAGAAGTGATTAAATTTCTGCGGTGATGCGGATCACGATCTGAATCCAGGAATTTTTTTAAGGATTCTTCACTATTGTGGGATAGGGGGTTATTGTTGTCTGGGAAAGATGAAAGATTATTTCACAGTATTTAGATACACGTATTACAGCATCAGTGACCCTGTGGCCTTGGCGGAGGTTTGCGCTCTCTGAGTGCTTCTAGTTACTAAATATTTTTGTTTTTCCAAACATGTTTGTGTTTGTTATGCATCTGTGCAGCTACCCTCTTGCTCTGGGATGTGACTGTGAACCCTGACTCATTGCTCTATAAAAGACTTTGTGCTGATTTCTGATGTTCAAATAAAGAAACACCAAAACGAAGCAGCAGAGACTAATGCTCCACAGGTGAGGAGTTCCTTTATGATAAGTAAGAACATGTTTAATTTTATAGGATATCACAATATATCATAAGCCACAACATATAACAACCTCTTATAAGCTAATGTTAAGTGACGGTCCTGACACTAAATGAAGCCAAAATGAGCTCATAGAAAACATTTTAACATTTTAATGAATTTTATCAGAAAGAGGTTAAAAAAGATTTTTGTCAGTCAGCTAGCTCACTATATGTATTACTGTGTTCGCTATAATACAGTGAATGTATGTTTTCTCTGTATTATTGTAGGTTTTTTACCTTTTTACCTGTTGTTGTGATCTGGTGCTGTATAAATAAAATTGAAATGAACTGAATTGAAATAATTCCCAAAACATAAAGTTAGAAGACATTCATGGACAGCAGCACCGAGGAGAGAGACTCCACGAGTCATCAAAAGCAGACTCATTAAAATATTGGGAGTTTTTACATTTTACAGCAGCAAACACATCACACCAAGGACTGTAATATTAATTTTAAACATTAAATTAATAGAACCATTAAGGTACAATCTACATAAAATGGGCTCTTTGGTTTTAAAAACAGCAGTATCATAAATACACTTCCAGCTTTTGTACCAAATCAAACCACTTGAAAATATTTTAAAAATTCAGACCTATGAAGATTGTTTTTTTGACTTTATGTAGACCTTTGCCCCCACAGTCATGCGCAAAAGAAAGTCTTGACAGGACTGCGTCCTATAAAAAAACTACATACAACTCATGACTTATGATTCAGTAGCTTGAAAAACCACCTTTAATATTAATAATTATCTGTATAGTTTTTTTTTTTTTTTTATCAGTTAATCATTTTCTAATTGTACGCCCATGAACTTTAACATGCTAACTGGGGCCTGTAGAGTCTGACGTGTAGCTCTAGCTGTCTCCATCATTTCTCCCACCGTTGCACGCTCTGACCTTGGGCTGAATTTGCTGGGACATCCACTCCTGGGGAGATTGCGGCGTTGTGTTAGCACACACCTGAATGCTCCAGACCAGAAAACTGCAAAAACTATGTTTATTTAGAGACAATCACACCTGCTGATGACCCATTAATAATATGCTTTTGATTAGCAGAGCCTGGCTGCTACCCTCTAAATTCCTATAGAAGCAGGAAGGGTGTACTTAGTTTTTCACACGACTGCAGAGTCCTGTGAAAACGTAGTTTTTCACATTCATTTTTTTGAGCAGTGTTTATATGAGCATAAATACTGAAGAAAAGAAAAAATAACAGTCTATATGTCACATCTGTCAAATGCTGAATATTACTTTGACTCAGTAATCATAAAAAAACACCCTGGGGTGGCTGTGGCTGAGGAGGTAGAACAGGTCATCTACTAAAGTTGGTGGTTCGAGCCCTGGCTGCTCCAGCCTGCATGCCAATGTATTCTTAGACAAGATGCTGAACTCCAAGTTGCTCACAGTGCATTCATTGGAGTGTGAATATGTGTCCAATGTTAGATAGAAAGCACTTGTGTAGAAGTGCTTGTATGAATGTGTGTGTGAATGGGTGAATGAAGACATGTTGTATAAAGTGCTTTGAGTACTCAAGTAGAGTAGAAAAGTACTATATAAGAACCAGTCCGCTTACCATAGTTGGACTTAAGCATCTGATAAAACTTGATGAAAATGGCACATGCAATATTTTATTAAAATTAGCGGTTTGGAAGTGTGCTACACCAGTCAAGGAATGTGCTCCTTTATTATCCTACAGCAGCCTGAGCACATGGGAGCCTTGCAGGAAATCCACTCAAGAGACACTTTTTCCTTGCATAGACTGTGAAGACATTAAGCAATGTTCTTTGATGCGTATGTAATGTACATGGAGAAGAATACAAAGACAGAGCCATGGGAATAAAATTCAAGCTAAGTTACCAACAAGTTTCACCTTTTATACAGTTTCACCAGATTTTTATTTATTTATTTTTACCATAACATACAATGTGTGACACTGCTAGTATTTGTTTTGACTATTTGCAGTAAGAATGTTATGTTTTGGGTATAGTTCCAGGAATCCGCCCACTAATCCTCTCTGGTCCTTACACCCAGGTTTCTCTGATCTGCCCCCGCTACTGAGCATCACAAGGCACTGATGTGTCTCCAACAGTGCATGAGATCTGCTTTTCAACACCACGACCATTAAAAGCAGTCAAACAATACTGAAAGAGGCATCAGTGTCTCTATTCCAAGTGTCAAAATAACTTCAAAAGTTGTATAACATTAGCCCTTTATGACCTATAACAGAAAAAGTCCACCAGACCATATCTGTACATTTATACATGCTGTAGTACCATCGTGTGGAATATTTCAGGTCAGTATACATCAATAGAATCTTCATAACCCTAATTTTAATAATATTTATGAAAGAAATACATATTAACTACAGAAAGTAGCTAAAAGTGCACTAACCCACAAAGAAACTGAAAACGGTTTTTTGTATCTACATATTATTCTAGATGCAGAAATGCCATAGCTGTACATGCTAATGAAAAGGGTAAACTGCATGGAGTATGTTTTGTTGCTGGCGCTTGTTCCGCGATTTCTGCGAACCTATTAGAGGAAGGATACAGCGCTCTGGGACAGGTTGAATGCATTATATGTAACTGTAAATCCTCTGGTTTTATTTGCAAAAAGAATTATTGCTCTATCATATGTGGTTGCAGTTCTACCGGCATTTAAAAGCAGTTATGCAATCAGGAGCGCCAGCGCTCCGGCCCGTGACCGCCATTTGAAAATCAGCATTTGAAAATCAGCATTTGAAAATTTGATTTAAAAAGATGGTTGCAGGAACCAAATAGAACCATAGATGGATGTACTCTGTAAAACTTGGACAAAGCCACAACTAGCAGTTAAGAAGACTAGAAGCACTTTATGAATCCCAGGTCATTGGTTTGGAAAGTCTTGTTTTGATGCCTCAGTTTTCAAAGTAATGTTGTCATTGTCTTGTTTTTTTTAGAGCCAGACGTGACCATAGCTGAACTAAAGAGTGCTGAGTGATCAGCAAACGCAAGCAAGCTTCATGTACAAGCTGCATCCAAAAACTGTAGGGACGAACTGCATTACCTACCTATTAAAAATGATGTGGACTTTATAGCTAATTGGGAAACCTTCTGGGGAAAACCTGGTCTTGTTAGGCAAGACAGCATCTATCCCACTTTGCATGGAACAGCTCTCATTTCTAGAAATCTGGCCAAATTTATTAAAACCCCAAAACAAGACTATCCACAGTTGAGACCAGGAAGTAGAGTTGCAGTCAGCTTCCTACAGCTACTCTCCTCCTATCCCCAAAGAGACTGTGTCTGCATCCAGACTACTAAAAAAACAACCAAAAACCAGAAAGAAAAAAAAAAAGTTCGTAACCATCTCACAGATGTCTCATTATGTACAGCTACTTTCAATACTACTGACATTTATTTAGACTCTTTCCCTTCGATTGACCTTTATGAGTTAAATTCAATAATTACTTCCAGGTCCACTGGGACTTAAGGACAGACTTTTGTTCCACTGCATGCAAATGTGATGCGAATGACAATAAAGAATCCTTGAATCCTCCAAGCCATCGAGGTGTCTATTAGACCCCATTCCTACAAAACTGCTCAAGGAAGTCCTACTATTAATTAATGCTCCAAGTCTATCTCTATTAATGGGCTAGGCCTTTAAGGTGGCAGTAATTAAACCAGTACTTAAAAAGCCATCACTTGACCCAGCTGTCTTAGCTAATTACAGGTTAATTATAATGATCTTCTTACAGCCTCTGACAGTGGACTCATCTCTGTTCTTGTCCTGTTGGACCTCAGTGCAGCTTTGATACTGTTGACCATAACATTTTATTACAGAGATTAGAGCATACTATAGGTATTAAAGGTACTGCACTGCAGTGGTTTGAATCCTATTTATCTAACAGAGTCCAATTTGTTCATGTAAATGGGGAGTCTTCTTCACACACTAAGGTTAATTATGGAGTTCCACAGGGTTCTGTGCTAGGACCAAGCAACAATAGCATACATTTTCATTGTTATGCAGATGATACCCAGCTTTATCTTTCCATGAAGCCAGATGACACAAACCAATTAGTTAAACTGCAGAAATATCTTAATAAATGTCTTATAAAGGCCTGGATGACCTCTAATTTCCTGCTTCTAAATTCAGATAAAACTGAAGTTCTTGTACTCGGCCCCACAAATCTTAGAAACATGGTGTCAAACCAGATACTTACTTTGGAACTACTTTGGCCTCCAGTAACACTGTGAGGAATTGTGGAGCCATTTCTGACCAGGATATGTCCTTCAATGCACATATTAAACAAATATGTAGAACTGCTTTTTTGCATTTGCACAATATTTCTAAAATTAGAAACATCCTTTCTCAGAGTGATGCTGAAAAGCTAATTCATGCATTTATTACTTCTAGGCTGGACTATTGTAATTCATTATTATCAGGCTGTCCTAAAAGCTCCCTGAAAAGCCTTCAGCTGATCCAAAATGCTGCAGCTAGAGTACTGACAGGGACTAGAAAGAGAGAGCAGATTTCTCCCATATTGGCTTCTCTTCATTGGCTCCCTGTTAAATCTAGAGTAGAATTTAAAATCCTTCTCCTCACCTACAAGGTCTTGAATAATCAGGCCCCATCTTATCTCAAAGACCTTATAGTACCAACATGGTACTATAAGGTCTATATGTCCCAAACATGAGGTGCTCTAGTGGCTTTACCCCAATAGAGCACTTTGCTCTCAGACTGCTGGCTTACTTGTGGTTCCTAGGATACTTAAGAGTAGAATGGGAGGCAGAGCCTTCAGCTTTCAGGCCCTTCTTCTGTGGAACCAGCTCCCAGTTTGGATTCAGGAGACAGACACCCTCTCTATTTTTAAGATTAAGTTTAAAACTTTATATTTTGATCAAACTTTATAGCTAGGGCTGCCGAGGGCTTCCCATGATGCATTGTTTCCTTTTCATTCACCTCTTTTCAGTCGCTGTGTTCATCCACCACTTTGCATTTATTTAGTATTAATCTCTGGCTCTCTTCCACAGCATGTCTTTTGTCCTGTCTCTCTCTCCTCAGCCCCAACAGGTCACAGTAGATGGCTACCCCTCCCTGAGCCTGGTTCTGCTGGATATTCTGCCTGTTAAGAGGGAGATTCTCCTTTCCACTGTTGCCAAGTGCTAGCTTATAGGGGGGTCATCTGATTGTTGAGTTTTCTCTGTATTATTGTAGTCTTTACCTTACAATATAAAGTGCCTTGAGGCAACTGTTGCTGTGATTTGGGGCTATATAAGTAAAATTGGTTTGAATTGAATTAATTAGTGTTGAGGAACATATATATAAAATACTTGCATTATAACAAAACTTTCCCACAGAGTTTTAGGAGGATTGGTATTAATTAACTCTATAGCAAGACTTATTTGCCAGAAAGCACATAAAACATTTGACAAAAAGGCACCAGAAACAAAGCAGTCCAGTTCACTGACCTGAATTAGATGAAGGGGAAGCCTAGTAAAAATCTCTTTGTTACAGCTCTCTGTTTCAGCATCCACGTCAGTCAAAGCAGTCGCGCCCCTAAAAAACATTAAGCTTTGATAAAATCATAGATTTTATGAAGGGGGGATTAGCTATACATACTTTTTTTCTTTTTTTTTGTTAAGCAGGCTGTGATCATGTCTGTTTGTGATATAAACATAGGAGTTTATCCTCAAGTGGGCATTCAAGGAACTGCAGTTTTTTTGCATTCCTGAAACTGATAGAAAACTTTATGTAAATGGGAATATTGGTGGAACATGCATTTTCATTAGTCATATAAACAGCTTAGTTGGAGTATTGGCTTTTTCAAAATAAGGGCAAAAACATATTTTGTATAGGTAAATGTAATTACTCAAAACCACTACCTCATAACTTGTTGGCCCTGCAAGACTGTAAGCTTGCAGCACTGTATGAATTCTTTACAGGAAAAGCAAAGCCAGAAGCCGCAGATTAATAATGCAATTTTCTATCTAAATTCTTATTTATGTGAAGCAAAAAGTTCCCCTGAGATTCTTGTATTATTCATAAGCATCAGAGATGAGGAGGAAACAAATCATTTAGCACAATGTGTGTCTCTGTTTGTGTAGATGTGTTTGAACATTCAGTAAAGTAACGTGCCTGCGTGTGCCCCCCCCCCAACCCCACCCCCCACGGTGGAGACGGGCATTAAATATGTGCATTTCAGTGGATCTATAAGAATGCTTTTGCCTCATGTTTGAATAGTTGATGTTTGTGATATCTGTATGCCTTTGTGTGATTGCAGGGGAATTTGCATCTCTTTATGTGAATTCATGTATGTTTGTGCATTCAAGTGATTATCTGAGAGGGGAGGTATATGTGAGAATGAATGTTAATACGAGTGTTTGAGAGTGACAAGCCGCTCGGTAATGGAATCAGGATGTTTGTGCGTATAAGTGTGCGATTGTGAGTTAAGCGTTGTGTGCCGGTAGGTGATTTGCGCATGCATTACATGCATTTGTGTCTGCATACACACACTGTTCTTGGCTATATGTTATGTGCTAATTTGAACATACCGAACCACTTGGTATTCCATGCATCACATTTCTTGTCTGTCAAGGGCGCACATGGGGATCACAACTGGAGAGATTGAAAGTTTAAGGTGCTGAAGGGCCTGCATCCAAATGAGATTAATATACTTGTTTTCTTCCTCTAAATGCCCCTCAGCTTTTTTTTTAATTGTCAACCCAACCACTGGGTTTTTTTTTCTTCTGCCCTCTTTATATGTATTCAACCCGGATTTCCTCCTGGGCAGGTTGGAAAATGAAGCCTCACTGCAAACTGAACATGTGTGCAGCAGAAAAAGTGAGAAGAAGAGCAACACTGGAAGGAAAGCAGCAGCAGATTTGTTCTGCTGCTCTTCTCTCATTGGGAGTTGAATAAAAAAATGCTCATCAAAATCTAAAAGCATCTGTGGGGTGAGAGGATGATTTCCATCTGTGATGCAGTATTAATGGAAGTGTTAATAGGGGTGGCGGCTGCATGTGGAAGGACTGACAGAGAAAATGCCAGCAGCACTGGAACCTCCTCTAAACCTTCGACGAGACTGGCAAAATAAACTACCACACAAATTACAGATGAAGATCTACACATACACACAAATTCACACACAGCTCACATGAGTAGTGTGTGCAACACACACAAACAAATATGCATGTCATGCAAACACACACATTACTGATGCACCTTCACAAAGAAAAAAGAGGCAACAAAAAAGAAAATAATCCCACATATGCATGTTACATAAATAATGTGCATACGAAAAAAGTATACAATCACACATGAACTAATGCATAAGCACACAAAAAGTCATACTCCAGGGAGAGATAAATAAACAATACTGCACTTGACATGTGCTTTCACACACAACGCACATGCACATACACTGCTAATGTGCACAAATACAGATATATGAGAGAATTATGGAGAAGCTTCATAATTGCAGACTAAGAGCACAATAAATTGACATGCACTCAGAACATAGTGTGCACACAAACCCAAAGCAAACACATCCACAGCAAAAATGTGATGTGTGCCAATGTTTATAGAGCCACACGTGGAAGGAAAAAAGCTTCGAAAGAAAGAAATCACTTTGAAAGAAAGAGCCCGTGGAGCTATAGCAAAAACAGAACTCCCTGTGATGTTACTTTTTAGTTCCTTGCAACACTAACTGTCAGTGCAACCCTACACAGTCAACTTTACATTCAGCAACATTCCATGTTGTTCTTACAGTAAAAAAATCTCTTGAAAAGACCAAGAATGAAACAGCAATCCTGCCTGTGATACTCATACCTGAGCCTATCCGTCTGAAAACATCTTCAAGAACAGCTCACAGCTGCAAAGTTTTATTAAATATCGGCCGATTTTCTACGACTTGTCAGTGTATTTTTCACCTTAGA
Source organism: Archocentrus centrarchus (assembly GCF_007364275.1). NCBI lineage: Eukaryota > Metazoa > Chordata > Actinopteri > Cichliformes > Cichlidae > Archocentrus > Archocentrus centrarchus. The sequence continues at coordinate 35,156,280 of NC_044352.1, read as the reverse complement.
TTGCCAAAAGGTGGGAAACGGTTCATTTGTTGTGGACTACTCTTAGTGGAGCATTTATACACACATGGTGTTTAGGGAGTGTTCCTGACAGACGAATCTGTGGTATTGCCTCAAAATAAACCACAATATATTGTAATGAAAAGGCATTTCAGTCAGTGCAAAACTGTGGCTCAGTGGTGTGTTTTAAAAAGCTCACCATTAGAGTGAAAGCTACCATAAGTGTTACAGGATTAATAACGAAAACAATAATAATGATTCCACATGCAGCCATTGGACTGGAATAGGAGAAACAACACATACATACAACACATGCACATACATATCTGATTGGATGATTTTGTTTACCTCAGTTAGTTAATGCTTATCATCAAATCCTTCAATTTATGTAAAAGTGAAAAGTTTGGAAATACTTGCAGGTTATGGAGAGACGCACATCAAAATAAAGGATTTATTGATTTGTTAATAAATTGTGCAATAAACTATACATTAGTAAATGAATTTATAAATTACTTTTTAATGTATTTTATTTATACATTAATATAGTAACTCATTATTTGATAATTTAATGAACAATAAAAAGAGGAATTATCAGTTTAAGTTAAGAATTCAGATTTTTTTTTCTGACATTTAAAATCCACTCTTCCTTTTCAATTCAGTTTCTTTTTCCTATTAGCTACTGGATTAACTATTAAATCATCTATTGGATTAACCATTGGATTAGCTACTGGATTAGCTTCTCCATTTAGCATTTCCATTACTCTTTTGGTCCTCGGTGAAAAAGCAATGGGTGCGATGTAAGGAGCTTTCTGATTGGTTAGAGAGCCTGGCTGCCTTGATTTTTCTGTGCTGCTGTTTGCACTGACAGCTTTGCACTGCTAAGGAGACCTGCCAAGGAGAAGTGTTTGTTCTTGGACATTTTGCCTCTGTATTCACTCTCTTAAAATGTCCAACATGGATATGTGAAGAATATGAAGGGACACTGCAATGAAATGGAGACCTGATTTTCCAAGCATACACCTGTGGACTCTGCCTGACCCCCTGTTGAAGGCAACATACTAGCATGGCTAATGCTTGTAGCCCCGCTCTTCAGGGTCATGTTAGCTTGTGAAAATACTACATCCCAGTATTAACTAGCTACTTTTTTTAGTCAGCTCAGCTGATGTGCACTTGAATGAGAACTGTAAAGTTTTGTAGGGTTTAGTAGGGTAGGGTGTCACATCACGCCTGACATATATAGTTCAATTTTTATATAGTATACAGTTGAAATGAAAAATTATCTATACCAGTTATTGTTACTGATTAGCAATTTGTCAATAAATGGATGTCACTAAAGGTCAAACTGACCTTTAGTATTTTTAGAATTCTTAGAATTCATTAGCAGCTGTGGAGGGATGTGCTTGAATGTTTCCTTGAATCTCGTCTGTGCCACATTCCCTTTACCTGGAAGCTGAATCCTGACAGAACAAACCTCAGTGTTTGACATCCTCCGTGCCACAATTACAGAGAGCGAGAGCAACTACCACTCACCGAGATCAGCCAGAAATCTGCCCCTTTCTACAGCTGTGGTTGAGCAGAGCACGATATGGGAAGCCACAAAATAATTAAATACCTTAATTTCAGGTAGATGATTAATAGAGACTTTTGGGAGACAGAGCTCACATCCCTGAGCTGTCCTGTGCCCTGTCCCTTCCACAAACAATACCAAGCTATAAGAAGTCAGTTAGCATTCTTTGAAAAATGTTGGGGCATGTATGATCTGTCTGTCAGAAAGGGTACAAGGAAACTACAATTTTTAACTTCCTGACACCATGAGTCCTCTTTACACTTTGGTTTTTCTGCACCTTATACTTCATTATGCTCAATAAAGTGTTTTATGCTTTGTTAAGCAATGGTGGCTTTATTATAAACCCACTGTCCTCACATGAACTTACTTTTTTAAAATTACTTTCTGTTCAAAGGTGATGATTAGTTTTTATACTTATCGGGTCTAATTAACCCCAAATAGCAAAGAGAAATTAAAAAGGCAAACAACAAACAAGCGTTCAGGTCAAAGGAGGATGACATATAATCAGTTATGTAACTAATACTCGTGAAAGTGGTCAGTTTCACACATACTGCAAGAACCTTCAGTTTCCCTTAGTTTTACTGAGCAACATCTGAACATTATGAATAACACTTTAGCCTCAAAAAGTGTATTAAGTACCTCTGGACAGAGCGGTTCTCAGTGAGAGAAACATAACATCTTCAGTCTCTCCAGGCTCGGACTCGGACTGCGCTTTGCTGAGGTATCGTCATCACAGTTAGCTAGTTAGCCATTGGCAACTAGCAATCACCATGGTCATGAATATTGTGGTAATTTGGGGCTTAAAGATTTCTTTGAACTCTTCTTTTTCTGGGGTGGAATGATTGTACAGCATACATCTTTAATGACATTTTAAAAAGTCTGGGTTTGAATCCTCTTTGTCCTTGTTGGTTTTGTCAGGATTTCTTGTAATGTGAGTGTTGCTCAAGTCTCTCAAGCCAAGCCACTGTCTGAAGCGTAACTAAAAAATAACTGAAAAAAAAAACAACACATTTCTGACTAACTCAAAATTTTGAGTAATTACCTCAAAATTTTGAAATGCCTAACTCAAAATTTCAAGTTATGGATGGCATTTTTTTATATGTAAATAATGTACTTTTTGTAAAACAGTAAATTTTCAAATTCAAATTATGTTTTAGCATTAAAAATATTTTGATTAAAGAGCTTGCACCTACTGTTGGAATAACCATTACAGAAAGATGAAAAATTATTTAGAAATAACCATCACTAGTAATTTAGGGTAGCTAGCTGTGGTATAAACTGTCCCTCGCTATATCACAGTTCACTTATTGCAGCTTCACTGTATCATGGGTTTTTTAAAAGAACATATCTAATTCTGTATCACGGACTTTCGCTATATCATGGGATTTTGGAGGTATTTCATCAGTGGATGAATACCGTACTGTACACAATGGAAATGCAGTACTGTACATCACTACTGCTTGCACAAGTTTGCCAACGTGAGATAGTACACAGCACACTATTGGCTGATGGAATGGAAGGCGACCAACCACAGCACTGTGTTCTGTATCCTGGGTGCTGATTGGCTCAGTGACAGTAGCCTCGGTCTGTTTGCTCTCCCACACTGTGCCCATAGGTTCAGCATCTCTCCTTGTCCACTTCACATCAACATCTGATCTCTGCACATAGTGTAGCTCTGCTGTGTTGTTTTTGTGAAATCTTTGTGTTTAAGAGCATATGAAGTGTTTATAAGTGTGTGGGAAAGGTTAATAAGAGAGTGGGAAAGGTTTATAGGAGGGTGGGAAAGGTTTATAAAGCCTTAAAATATATATAAATAATAAAATAAATATAATGCCACTACTTCACAGATTTTCACCTACGTTTCCGGGAACGTAACCCCCTCAATAGGTGAGGGATCACTGTATTGGATGATGGTCTACGTTTGCTGTACAAACATAGCCATATCTGATGAAACACATGCCCAACAATCCGGCAGACAGAGACAGGTTAGGTGAAGACTCTCGAAAAATGATTTCGGGGTCAGCTTTCCCTCTGCAGGTGCATGTGACATGTGACAGTGTTACTTTAAAGCAGGGATCCTCAAATCCAGGCCTCGAGGGCCAGTGTCCTGCAGCTTTTAGATGTGTCCCTGATCCAACACACCTGAATCAAATGGCTGAATTACCTTCTGAGTATGCAGTCAAGTTCTCCAGAGTCCTGCTAATGACTTCTATATTTGACTCAGGTGTGTTGAAGCAGAGACACATCTAAAACCTGCAGGACGCTGGGCCACAAGGCCTGGATTTGAGGATCCCTGCTTTAAACTCTTAGTCAAGTTTCAATTTTTTTTTTTAACAAACAATTCCTCAATGTGGGTAAAAGGACCTGCTGAAACATTCATACCTTCAATCAGAGCTGTAAAATCACAATTCAGACCACTTCTGTATTTCATTTTGGCCTCCAGTCAGAAGCAAAGCAATTTTAAAAAAAATAAATAAATAAGCAACTTAGTCAAGTCCACAGCTGCTGCTGGAAAAAACAACTTAATGCTCAAAAACTCCCACTTCCTTGACCTCCAGTTTCATATGGGGGCTCACAAGATAATCCAGACTGAATCGGTTGTCCAAAAAAACAATAACTTTTTGTGGGTTAAACTTTGTTCCTCTGGCAGTTTTCATCATGTTTTTGATCAAAGGGCTTCAGAAAATGTATAAATAATTTTTCTGATTGCTATAAAATATATTTCTTTAAGTATTACAGAACCAAGAGTCACATTACAGAATCTGCAGTTTTGATTTCAGCAAGCATAACATTTCTAGCAGCAGCCTCCTGATAACAGTCACCTTCAGCAACAACAGCCAGGTGCTTCTTGAACGCACAGGGAAATTTCTGTTTGGATTTGACTAGGCTTCAAACATCTTTTTTACTTTTTCTTCTTCTTTTGGCTGCTCCCTTTAGGGGTCAACACACAGGATCATCTGCCTCCATCTCACCTCACTGTGGTTGACTGTGGCTCAGGATGTCTGTAGCAGGTCGCCTGCTAATCGTAAGGTTGTTGGTTTGATCTCTGGCTGCTACAGTCTGCATGCCAAAGTATCCTTGGGCAAAGTACTGAACCCCGATATGTTCATTGGAGCGTCACTGTGTGTGAGATAGAAAAGCACTTAGATGTAAAAAGTGCTTGTATGAATATGTGTGTGAATGGGTGAATGAGACATTCACATGAGTACAGCAATACCAGAGCTGACAGGCAGGAAGGAAAAAGACAGAGACAGAGAGAAAACCAGAGAAAAGACAAAAATAAAAGGACAGAGCACAAGCAGAAAAACACACTGGGTCATCAACTGCTGCACCTGCAGGAAAATCTACAAAAAACAAACAAGCACCTGAAAAAATAAAACAAAAAGCAAACTGGATCTTGGTGTGTGTGTGTGTGTGTGAAAAGTACTTGATAATGAGGGTGGGAAGCCACAACAAGAGTTATCAGTTATCTCCTGATAACTCTTTCCCATAGCTTCATGGTATGGCTCATCAACTTTATCCCTCTGAAGTTACTGCAGCTCTGCACATGACCCTTGTTCTAAATTTTCTAAGGCTTAACGTTAGGGGTGTGGCCACTTTAATTAAAAGTTGTGCCAGTGCAGGCAGCTGTAGGAATGGACTGTCTGCTAGGCCTTACCTCTGCTAATTAAAGCCTAAACTGGACGTCTCCACCATGTTTGTGCTTTAAGGGTATTCTTATTGGAATTACTTGTCAACTAATAAGGCTTTCTTGACAGTCCAAGAAGTTTGTGCTCCAGTTTTGGTCATTTGACTTTCTACTATATAGTTTTGTTACTCACCATGAATTAGCATGTATTGTATTCATGCAGCTAGCATTAGTTAATAATTTAGTAATCCACCCTCTAGTCTAAATATGGTCACTTCTGGCACCAGAAAGCAAAATGGCAATATTCAGAAAGATAAAGCTGAGACTTCAAAATGTGTAGTCCAAAAACAAATTGTGACATACAGTGGTTACATCCATCTTTCTGTGGGTTAATGGGCCTTCAAAATAACCGTACTAAGGGTGATAAAAAATCTTAAGTTTGTTAGGGGTTAAAGTTCGGGATGTTTGATTGTAAGGGGTTGATTCCAAAGGGTTGCCCACAAGCATCTGTAACCAATTACTGTCTGTAGTTGTAGTTGGCTACAACACTTCTCAGCTCTGCTAATTTGAATAACTTAAGTGACCCTCTCAAGCATGTTTCTGCTGTTGGTGCCTTTAGGAGCAGAATTATCTAAAATGGCATGCTGTGAGGTACAACCCAACCCAGGAGTTTGTTTTTCAGTTTTAGAGAGTGAAATTGTATCAGTTTATTGCTCTGACTTTGCAGTAATGAGCTGATATCCTTGTCTCTGAGATGCTATAGCACATCTTACTAATTTAGCTTGCTAGCATTGGCATTAGCACACCCTATGGTAATAATAAGCAACATACTAAGCTGCTATATCAAAATGCTATAAAACTAAAAATGACTAAAAATGTAAAGTTTGCAAATTTCAAAGACTAAATGTAACTGTTGTCATTTTAACTACATATATGAAGCATTATATTAAAGACGTTATCAGGCATGGCAATGTGGGGGCTAGACTTCAAAAGGATCAAATACACATAACACTAAAGAGTTAGCTAAGTGTTTCAGTGATGATCAGCAGGGCTACGGTATCTTTGTACTGATTAAAACTGAAAAGACTGTAAAGCTTCTGTCTTTTGTACAGTATGGTTGTTTAATGTGTGTCATTCCTGCTGTCAGATTTTGTGTTATTGTTAGTCAAAGTGAACTCTGACAGGTATGACAGGAAAAAAGCTGTAAAAAGCTGTTTTCCACTGAGCGTTTGCCTTCAAGAATTTCTCTTCATATATAATTCATGCATTGAAAAACATCAGGCTTTAAGCAGCTCAACACTAAGCAACACACTGTGGAGTAACCTGCTCACTAGCTGCAGGCTGATCGACATTTTTTTTACAGCCTCCTCTGCGTGTTTTGCATTTGCTGCTCTAGAGATCACAAGAATATCATCAGCAGTTTGCATGCTGGAAAATGTCAGCCACACCAAGTCTTTTATACCTCGTCATTGAAGTCGGAGCTGAATGAAAAATTAAATGAATTGACTGACAGGATAAGACACAACAAAAGTGCAAATAGGCTTTGCATCCTCCACTGCATGCTGTGTTGTGAAACCCACAGTGTCTGACCCAGTGTCAGAACTAAGAGCTGCAGAACAGATATATACTGTACAGTTAGTGATTTACCCATTAAAAGTGAAAAAGGGCCAACTTTCTCTCCTCTCTTCCCTCAAACTGCTAGTTGAAACACAGCGGCAAAGCTGAAAATAAGACTGAATATTTGACACATAGGAATATTTGATTTATACCCAACAACAGTGACATGCAAATGTACTTTTCCCATGATTACTGGTGATGATGATCTGGTTAATTTAGCCCTGACTTGGCGTTGGGTTCCTTAGTTAAACCAAGATCAACAGCAGATGCACCGTTGTGGCAGCAGAATATGGCACTGTGATATGACATCACACCCCCGCTAGGAGCGTGGCACAAACACAACCAGTCTGCTGCCAAACAGAGGGAGAAACATGGCACTATAGCAAACACAACGTAATGAGTAATGAATGTGCCTGGCAATGCGAGCAGGGCCGAGAACAGGCAGGATGTGGGTGGGTCATTGTTTCAACATGAGTTCAATCGGTGTGAAAGTATGTGTGTGTAGAAAGACAGAGGAACTACTAGGGTGGCCAAAAGATCTAAAATTTTATGAATCTAAAATCTAAACATGCTTTAGATTATGTGTATTTTTTATTCTTAGTTTGTTCAAATATCTGATAAAATGGTGTTTTATCTATGTGCCATAATTTGTGTATTGCACAGACTTGTACTGGATCTGCAGGCTGATTGCTTTTGAAATCTGACAGTGTTGTACATCAAAGCATGTTTCCAGGTGTACTACAGGACTACTTCAGCTCCTGTTTTAAAAAAAAAGAAAAAGCTGCATGAAGTCTTTAGTTTCTCCAGAGGGAGCTGTGTGAAGTTTGAGACATTTCCTCAAGCTATGCCACTTCACTGAGTGTTGGTTGGGTCTGAAGACTGAAGACTGTCAGCCTGCAACAAGCTCCCCACTGCCCAGCTCGTTGCAGGCTACAAGCTCTATGCTACATTAGTCACTACTAGCATAACACACAATCAACAACTGAACAGCTGTCAGTCAAGCTGCATTGTGGGTAATATCGACTTCTGGATTTGACAGGGAAGAATGAATGGTGGAAGTGATGTGTTGATGATGTGTTGATGTTGATGACATTAATTTTAGAGTACCATTAACAACGAACTGTCTTACTGTGACAGTTCAAAAAGTTTGTTGTTTTGGTTGGTTTAGCTTTGTTGAAGGAAGGAATATGTACATGTTACTAAAAATGACAGGCACTGTAAAAGATGGAGGTCTCATGGTTGTCTCTTACATATGAGGCTGCAGCCTAGCTTGGTTTAGAATAGAAACTTAAAGCAGATGAAAACAGCTAGCTTGATTTCAAGTTAAAGAAAAATATGATGGAAATTGTGTGCATGACTCTTTTTGACATGATCATGATTCTATTTAAAGGCAGAATATAGCTCACTTTTTATTAGGTTTTTCTTAAGAGCCAGGGTAACTGTTTCCTCTGTTTTTATGGTAGGCTAAACCAATAATTTCCTGGCTGTAGATTCACACTTAACTGATACTAGTACATGTCTTATTGCAGTACTCTCAGCATATATGTAGCCTTCAAGATACCCCTAACAGAGGTAGAACAAGTCACAACAATGTTTTTCATATTGTTTTAAGGTCTCTAATATGTGAAATTGATTTTTGAATACAACAAATTTTACCACAAACATGTCATGCTAAATGGGAGATGCTACACCTGAACTCATGCCATTTCATAATGGAATATCTGATTCAAAAGTGTGACATCTGATGGGGCAGCTGGGGCAATGGCCTGGGGCCCTGAAGGTAGGAGGGGCCAAGATAAAATGACTACCAAAGGAGCTGCTCCTCTATATTATACTGAATGGTCATATTCACAGCATTACAGGAAAGTGGACTCATTATAAAAGTACCACTATATGTTTGTCATGGTTCTAGCTTGTAAAGCCTAACTTGTTTTTAATGGCGTATATATTTTCTCTAGAAATTGAGTTTTAGTTCTGCAAATATTTACTCTTTGTAGAGTCAGGAGGGCTGTGAGGACCTGTGGTTGATGGGCTTCTCTCTTTTGTTCCATACTTACAGACATCAGCAGTGTCTTCATGTCACTATAGCAAGCCTAAATGTGTTTTGGGGTTGTGGTAGCCTAGTTGAAGAAGATGATGTGAGTTTATAGCACACACTCAAATAAATGTGTCAATAAACTCTGACTGTGGTTATTGTCCATGGTGCTGATCAAAAGCTTAAATGATGCTATTGATATTATTGATTACTGCAGAATGCTATTTTTTCCACTTACCGAGTGTGTGTGTGTGTGTGTGTGTGTGTGTGTGTGTGTGTGTGTGTGTGTGTGTGTGTGTGTGTGTGTGTGTGTGTGTGTGTGTGTGTGTGAGAGAGAGAGAGAGAGAAAGAATGGGAGTTGCTGTGTTTGCTCCATTACAACATGGCAATAAGGGCCCAAAAAATATTTGCCCCAGGGCCTATGATAGAGTTGTTACTCCTGTAGTCTGAATCTTACCAAATCGGGTGTGACAGTTGCCAGGGGGGGTCCTCTACATGTCTGAAAAAACAGAATATGTTGATGTACTGAGGAAATATAGCCATATAAACACAAAGGTGCAATAAGTGGACATTTCAAATAAGAGCATATGTGATGAACTGGTTCAAATACTTTTTGATAGCTTTGGTTGGGATTGTCCCAGAAACGCCAGACATTGTTTGATGGAAATGCCTGACTGTGCTGAATCCAACACAGTCTTTGTTGATTATATGTGACTGTATCAGGTGCAGACATTAACAAATGTATGACACTGCACAAATTAAACAGGTACAAAAGGAATGTCTATCAAAACAGACACGCCCTGATAGCTAACTTGTGCATTAGTGGAGTACAGTCTGTTTTACTTAACTAATATAAGTTGTCAGTATATAAGTTGTCAGTCCCCTTGAAATAATATTGGCAAAGCATCTTTTACAAAGCTATGCAAGTATAATCACGCTATAAGATATAACTGATATAAAGGAAGTTCTTCAAGACACGTTCAAGTTGTAATTTGACCCATCCCCATAAGCCACAGTCTTTCTAAAATGTCCAGAGTCAGGCTTTGAAAATATTTATGATTTGTAAAAATTCATGTAGCATAGACAAAGAAACTGATGAGTTTAGTGCTCATTAGTGCTACATCATGCTTTTTAAAGCAAATTGCTCACTGACTCCACTTCTTTGACTTCGTTAAATAGCAAATGTTGCTGTACTTGCTTTATGTCAACTACCTGCAAGCTAAATTTATATTCCTGACCAAAACTATTTGAAACACTCTATGTTCTACCTGTGCACTTCCCAGTGAGCCGCAATCTTCGTTTCTACTCAGAGTTTTTTTAGTTAAAAAAAATCCTGACTTAGCACCAGTGTTTTTCTCACTTTATCATTAGTTTTAATGGAGGTTTGACAGGGCGTCCAGTTTTACTCATTATATGGTTTGTGTTTACAATACATTTGTACATTCGTGGCCAAAGGTTTTGGGAATAACACAAGTATTTGTTTTCACAAAATTTGCTGCTTTAGTTTTTATGATGGAAATTTGCACACACTCCAGAATGAAGAGTGAACAGAGGAATTGCAAATGAATACAAAGTCCATCTATGCCATGAAAATGAACTAAATCCCAAAAACCCTATTTCCACACTTCATTTCAGCCCTGTCACCAAAGCACCTGCTGACATCTTTTCAGTGATACTCTCATTAGCACAGGTGTTGATGGGGACAAGGACAGAGATCAGTCTGTCATACTGATTGGTTTCAAATAGCAGATTGGATGCTTTAAAAGGAGGATGGTTCTTGAAATCATTGTTCTGCCTTTTTTTTTTTTTTTACCATGGTTACCAGGAAGGAAACATATCATTGCTTTGCATAAAAAGTGCTCCACAGGCATGGGTATTGACTACACATAAATCAACCACATATCGGCTCATCAAGAACTTCAACAGAGGTTCAATTGTTGTGAAGAAGGGTGCCCAAGAATGTCCAGCAAGCACCAGGACCATCTCCTGAAGGTGATTCAGCTGCAGGCTTGGGGCACCACCAGTGCAGAGCTTGCTCATGAATGGCAGCATGCAGGTGTAGATGCATTTGTACATGCAGTGAGCAAAGACTTTAGGAGGATGGCCTGGAGTCAAGAAGGGCAGCATAGGTGCCACATCTCTCCAGGTCAAACATCAAGGACAGACTGATATTCTGCAAAGGGACTGGACTGCTGAGGATTGGGGCAAAGTAATTTCTTCTGATGAAACTCTCTCCAATTGTTTGGGCCATCTGGAAAAATGATTGTCTAGAGAAGAAATATTGAGTGCTACCATCAGTCCTGTGTCATGCCAACAGTAAAGCCTCCTGAGACCATCCATGTGTGGGGTTGCTTCTCATCCAAGGGAGTGGGCTTACTCACAATTTTGCCTAAGAATACAGCCATGAATACAGAATGGACCAAAACATCCTCCAAGAGCAACTTCTGTCAACAGTCCAAGAACAGTTTGGTGAAGAAATGTGTCTTTTCCAGCATGACAGCCCATCGTGTCATAAGGCAAAAGTGATAACGAAGTAGCTCAGGGAACAAAATGTTGAAAATTTGGGTCAGTGGCTAGAAAACTCGCCAGACCTTAATCTCATCAAGAACTTGTGGTCAATCCTCCAGAGGCAGATTAACAACTAAAAGCCCACAAATTCTAATAAACTCCAAGCATTGATCATGCAAGAATGAGTTGCTATCAGTCAGGGTTCAGCTAAGAAGTTGATTGACAGCATGCCAGAGCAAACTGCAGAGGTCTTGAAAAAGAAGGGCCAACACTGGAAATATTGACTCTTTGAATAAACTTCATGCAATTGTCAGTAAAAGCCTTTGAAACTTATGAAATGTTTGTCATACTTTAGTATACCATTGAAACATTTGATTAAAAAAGGTCTAAAAACAGTAAAGCTGCAAACCCTGTGAAAACCAATACTTGTGTCATTCTCAGAACTTTTGGCTCAGAAATATTTTAATCAATAACATTCTGATGATAGGTACATGAATGGAAATGTGTATTGAATAGTGTTTTTTAAATTAGATTCTGGACATTCTGTGTGTGTTTTGTATATTTTTTTATTTTCCATTGACCACTGAAATGAAAGTTAGTCAATTAAAATAAATAAATGGTTCAGTATAAGTGCATACTGTATGACAGCTGAGTAAAAGGACTTGCTTCTAGATGGACTTTGGTAGGAACCATCAATTTGAATGATGGTGTTTAGAAACACATAAAATTCACTTTTATACTAGCATGATACTGCTCAGGGACTGAAAAGCAGCCATGGTGGCTCATGTAACATCTGCTTATGTACTGCAGAATGAAATCTGCTAAATCCACAAAGAGCACTAAACCTCAGAGAAGCAGCAGCACAGGTCAGATGATCACAGCTTCTACGCAGGCTGTGTTAGATTACTTAAAGTAATCTAGATTAGCTAGGAAAGTTATTTAGTAGCAGTAACCCTGAAAAAAGTCAGGTAAGGCAGTTATATACTAAAAGCAGCTATCAACATATTGTTTACACTTGGAGCAATAAACACAACACATCCTGTTTCTTTTCCATTTTGTTTCCACATTCTAACTTTAAACAGATATCTGAGTGCGCACATGAATGTAGGGTCCATCCACGACAATGAGAAGGATATCGTCTTATCTTCTCTCTCATTCTCTAACTCTCAGTACGAACAAGTATTTTAAGTAGAACTAAACATTTCTACAGAGTAAAAGCTGTAGTAGTATGGGGGTGTATCTGATGCTTGAAAGATATCCAGTGTGGTTGATCCACTGCTAGTACAATCAAACTGCTGGAGTTAAGTGTGCAATCACACTTTTTTAAATTTTAAGTACTGTACATCAACCATCATATCACCCTAAAACACAGACTAAACAATTGTAGTTTTGGGGAAAAGAGGAGAAAAAGGAGCAGTTTGAATGAACAGTAATACGTCTGTGGTGGAAAAGAGAAAAGTGATGAAATCAGAACATTGTTGCTACAGCGCTTATGATGCAGTCTGACAAATTATTTCTAGGAAGATCTGCAGTATTAAGTGGTTTGCAGCAAAGCTGTCACCGCAGTTTAAAAAAAATAATAATGATGACCACATCAAGACAGAATGATTCTCTTTCTGGTGAGAAATCGGCACCCTGCTGAGATTCTGATAGTAACTGTGCATTGGTAGTATCTTCTTATGCTTTAAAGGAAATGTAAAATATGAATGAGCTTTAGAAAAGTGTATCTCTGGTAATGTCACATACTGTTGGAGATGGACTGGGATGTAGCGATAATGTGCCACAGCAGTATATCACACTATCTTTAAAGCTTCTTTGTCCCCAAACCGCCTTTCTCACTCCCACACTCCTCCATGTCCAGGACCATTATCCTGGGCAGCTGGTTTTGGGGCCGGCTGGCTGGAGAGGAAGCTGAAAGTGGAGTCTAATTCACTTACTGATTCATGTCCTGTGTTGCAGGATACTTCACCTCTTTAATCAGTGGGTGGTTTGGGGTTAAGGACGGGGGTGAAAATAAGGGTACAGGGCCACCAGATGCACTGTTTGCAGGTTAGTCAAAATTGTTTTTTGCAGGACGTGCTGCTACACTTAATCACACTCAGTGTCTGATGCTGCAGTGAAAATGTAAAGAAAATATAAAACTAAAAATAGATCTGGGTGTTAGAAGAGGTTTCTTGCCAAATCCTTCTTACACAGGTGGCGTAAAAATCAGAGGGAAAGAATTGGTATAATTTTTAATTGTATCTGTATATTGTCCACAAATGAAGTGAAAGACAAAAAACAGTATTTAAACTATTTTCTTCTAAAAAAAAATGTCTTGATGGACAGGAGGTTGTACACTATAATACTTGTTTAGATTTCTAATATTACACAGTTTTGTAGGCTGAAACTTTTGAAGGCTGAAAAAAGCAAAAGAGATCTTGTGGTGTATTTGAGTTGGAAAAGTTAACCCATAGTAAATATCATAAATAAATCACAAATCTGCTGTCTGTGTAGCTTACAAAATCTGTTCATCTTGGTCTGTGAGTGACCAAGACGAACCATGTAAAAGGAGAGAAGAATGGGGCCCACGGTCAAGCCTTGGGGTACACCAAAAGCAAATTTTATAGTCTAGGAAATTCATGAAATTCCAAAGAAAAATAAAAAAGCAGTTTGTGCCACATGCATAAATGCGCACAAGTCTCATTGCTTATATAGATCTTGCTTTAAGTACCTGCAATCTGCAGTTATTGAAAAATCAGAAGAAAGACTTATATGGACAGCTGCAAGCAACAAAAAAAAGAAGACTATTAAATCAAACCTGTTACAGACTCTGTCACAGAAAAGTTGTATTCTTTTTTTTAACATTTCAATCTGCAATCTGCCATATGTGAAATTATAGAGCACAGAGAATAAAGCAAAATCAACCTGCCTGAACATAGTTTATTGTGGGTGATTTGAACATTTCTACAAGCAGCTCAGCAATGTAGATTTACATATGAGATAACTTTCAATGAATAAAGTTACATTCATTAATTCACGGCATCTCCATAAGAAGGAAAAAAATACCACAACAATTAAGAATAAATTATAAATAAATGGCACAGCTAAAACAGTAAATATAACACCTTGCAGTTCTGGTTAAATAATGTAATGTCAGGGGGAGCTGCAGAGGGGAGCTATTAAGAAGTCTGATTGCTTGTGGGTAAAAACTGTTTGTCATTCTTGCTTTAATGGACCTGAACCTTGTACCTGATGGGAGCAGCTGGAATAGGCATGGTGAGAAGAGTCAGTGAGGATACGTAGTGATCGCTGCAAACAGCGGGAGGTGGAGATGGCAGTAATATCTGGCAGCTCTGTCCGATGATCTTTCCAGCAGTTTTAATGACCTTCTGGATGACTTCCTATTCTGCCTTTGTGCAGCTGAAGAACCAGGCAGCCACACAGTATGTCAGCTTACTCTATTGCTCATCAGTAGAAATTGACCAACAGTCTCTGTGGTAGCTTTTCTCTCCTCAGTTTTCTGAGGTAAAAGAGGAGTTGTTGGGCTTTTCCAATGGCCAAGGCTGTGTTGGAGTCCCAGGACAGTTGCTCTGTCACCATTACGCCCAAGAACTTGAAGGTGGTGAAACACTTTACATTAACAGCGAGGAGCTGGAGTGTTTCACCAGCTTCAAGTTCTTTCGTTTTGCTGATGTTCAGGCCAGAGCACCAGACTGCCAGTTTATCTCCTACCTTCCTATAAGCAGACTCATTGCTACTGAAGATGAGGCCAAGCACTGTGGTGTCATCCGCAAACTTGAAAACATGGTTTGTCTAATAAGACCGAGCAGTCATGTATGTAAAGAATGTAAAGTAATGGACTGTGCACGCAGCCTTGTGGGGCACCAGTACTGATGGTCAGAGTTACAGAGCAGTGGTTCCCAATGCAAACTGTCTGTATACGGTTAGTTAAATAGTCCAACAACTCATTACATAAGTGAAGTATTAAGGTTTAAGTCCTGAAATTTGGAGATGAGTTTGCCTGAGGGGATTTTATTAAAAGCAAAACTGTAGACAATAAAAAGCATGTGGACATACGTGTTCTTAAGCTCCAGGTGCTTCAGTGCCATGTGGAGCCACTGCATCCTCTGTTGACCCATTCTCCCTGTTGGCAAACTGGTGGCAATCAAACTGATATAATGCTTCTGATGTGTTTCATGACCAGTCTCTCCAGACATTTAATAGGTATGTGGGTGAGAGCCACAGGCCTAGCATGTAACTGCAGACTTCTTTGATACTCGCATGATGGTGGATATTTTGACACAACGTCTTATTCATATCAAAACAAGCATAAAACTGGTTCAGCTCATCGGTCAGGGTTGCACAGCTGGTTGTGAGGAAGATGTCCCCCTGTGCTTGTCTTGAGTTGATGGAGTGATGTTCAACCTGCTGTTCGGATTTTAATTTTGCAGATCTGATGCCTCTCTTCAGACCCGCTCTGGTTACACTGTATTGCTGCATCACCTGATCTGTAAGCCACGTCTCTGGCCTCTAACAGTGTCCGAATCTCTTTAATCATCCATGACTTCTGGTTAGGAAACACTTTAACAGTCCACGTGCTGTAACATTGCCCACACAGTAACCGATACAGTCCATGACTATGGTTGTGTATTCCTCCAATGCTCTTTCATCAGGAGCCCCATGGCGGCTAAAAATGTTCCAGCCTGTGTTTTTAGAACAGTCTTGAAGCTGAGAGATAGCATCGTCATTCCACACCGATGGGCCTGACAGTCTTGATTCTTTGGTGGTATGTGGGGTACAGAAAAGGCGAGAGATGGTCAGACAGGCCCAGGTGGGAATCTGATTGTGCTTTGTAAGCTTTAACAACATTAGCATACACCTGGTCCAGTGTCACAATGCTTCTTGTTGCTCAGGTCACATTTGGATGGGATGCAGCGAGCACATTTTTCAGATTAGCATGGTTAAAGTCACCAACAGCAATGAAGGCACTGTCTGGGTGTGTGGTGAATAATTCTAGTACCAGCATGGTGTGAGAGACTGGATCAAAATAAACTACTGTATGTCCAGTAAAGATTACTGCGCACTGCTATTTTTAAGTGTTTTTAATATTTTTCAGAGAACAGTAGATACTCAGAAATAGCCGTGATAATATAATTCCACAATATCACCATATGTATCCCTAAGGCTTGTATGTTCACTTTGGGGCCTGTTTACAGTCAGCCAACGCTGACATCACCTGAGAGTGATGTCAGAGATTACAAGTAGGTGCTGAATAATCTAGGCTATTACTATTCACTGAGTGCAGGACTCGTGGTTCTATTAATCTTCAATTACAATGCTGAGAGGATGAGAGCAGGAAACTGAAGGGAACATGCTGTGCAGCTACCGGATAAGAGACACAGCTGGGGAAATCACCTGGGAACATCAACACGACACTGCCTTCTGATTTTTTTCCCTTTTTTTTGCAATGTCGCACTCCAGATTCAAAGGTTATGTGATGTGCTCTAATCGCAGCACTGAGATCAGTATGGAGCCCCAACTTAAATCACAGCTATTTGCTCATATTTGATGCATCTTTGCCTGTAGATTTCTGAAGAGTAGCACTGCTGTACCTTTAAAATCATCAGATTAGATTATTAAATAAGGTTATTAACACAAATGTTCACAAAACTGTATTCATCAAAAGAAGAAAAGCACACACAGCAGCAGCAGCTTCTCTTCACTGACTTCACTCTATTCCCATCTGGTAAGATTTTGAAAAACAAACAGGAACAAGGAATATTTTACCCTCAGTGCTACTTATCTTTGAACTGAAAATCATAAATTTGATGCGCTTTATTTAACATGCATTTTGAACAATGGATTTATTTGTATACTGGTTCTACTTGGATCCACAGGATGTTCTGTATGAAGTTTCCCTCTTTGTTGATGTTCTTATTGCCTTTAAGATTATCCTCAGAGTTACAGTAAATACTTCAACACTGATGAAGAATCACTTACAAAACAATATATATATATATATATATATATATATATATATATATATATATATATATATATATATATATATATATATATATATATATATATATATATATATATATATATATATATATATATACATAATATCAGATTAAGAGACTGTATATTGAGGACTGTGTTGTTTGCCTGTGTGAAGGTGCTAAATAAAAGGAGACCTGGTCAGGATCCAGCAGGAAGAGGTCAGGGCTCAGATATTCAGCACTCACACACCCCATGACCTCTGTCCCCTCTGACCTCTAACCTTAATGTCCAACACTTTTCAGTCATCAAATTATTGATTGAGCATGTGCAAAAAAAAAAAAAGATTAGCAGAAATAGAATAAATGAGAGTAGGCCTTCTAAAGAATTAAATAATAATGAAATAATAATGTTTTTCCCCTGACAGCAAATCTCTGTGGTATGCAAAAAAAAAAAAAAACACGCACACAAAATGACACATTGGATCAAAAGGAAATCAACAAATCAACCACAAACAAAAGAGAAGAGAAGAGAAGAGAAGAGAAGAGAAGAGAAGAGAAGAGAAGAGAAGAGAAGAGAAGAGAAGAGAAGAGAAGAGAAGAGAAGAGAAGAGAAGAGAAGAGAAGAGAAGAGAAGAGAAGAGAAGAGAAGCATCCATTAAAGGCAGTTAAATATGGATCTGAATGCATACACATTTGCAAACACTAAAAAGTGGCTAAATATTTTCACATACATGAATGCAAATCCTTCCCAGCAAACACAACCAGTCCTCCAACTTCTTGCTGTCGCCCTCCCATTCGCTTTAGTTTTCAGCATGCAAAGTATTTTGACCGCAGCTCAATCTTCACACCTCTCCAACTGGCTCTCATTGATTTCCACGGTGTTAGATGGAGTGGCAGGGCCTGCGTAGGCCAATGAAAGGAAGGAGCACATTGAGGAGAGGACTTGTCATGGCAAAGATTATCTCCTTGTGGCACACACACACACACACACACACACACACACACACACACACACACACATGAAGAAGCCATCCAACGCAGCTGGAGACAGGCTTTAACTATAATGGCATCTGAATCTATAAGTGAATACACATGCATATTAGGGAGCAAATGTACACCTGTGTCTGCCTTTTTCTGTAACAGTTCTTACACACACACACACACACATGCACACAAATACGCAATCAAAGAAATGCAAATCTGATTGTGCGAAAGCTAACAGCTATAGGCAGGTGTGCAAATACCATCATAAACTTGACATACACACTCGCAGAGTGAATACACACATTTCCAGCACACCCCAGCTACTCAACTAACAGGTTATAGCTTGCCCCGTGCATTTCAGTAAGTGTGTTATTTTATCGCTTCTTTTCATCCTCCCATTCTGCTCGGTGACTGGGGTGGGGGGTGGGGGGGGGGTGCTATGTGCACCCTACTTTGTTGCCATGGATACCACAAACACCCCACATAGAAAATTCTACACAGAATAATAAGTGGCCAATTGCGTCTGTTTGCTCTCCAACAAACCTCAGGATTAGAGGCATTTTCTTGTCAGAGGCATAAACTATTTTTATGTTTGCAGGGACAGAGAAGGAGGGGGAGGGAACAGAGAAAGGGGTGTGGGGGTGCAGATATGAAAAGAGCATACTAATGCTGTGTGGTGACAGGTTTCTCCCTGTTTCCTTCCTATAAGATGAGATGAGAGAGGATGAGTACAGAGAAGGGAAGGAAAAAAGGAGGGGAAAAAGATGCTCTTAAAAAGAAACTCAGGCACCCTTAACTAATGAAGGAGAACATGACAGAGAGAGGCAGAGAAAGACAGAGGCAGATCATTTCAAGTCCGGTTAACTGGAGCTCTGACATTCGTGGCAGCGGCCCAGGCGAGGTGAAAAATCCGGGTGGTGCTCAGTTGGGTGAACTGAAGTGAAATGTTTTGAAAAGCTCTCTGGGTTTTTGGTTTTTTGTGTCTCTTTTACATTAATTGACAAACACTCATCTCCTAATTTCTTCCTCCTGCTCTGAGCCACTGAGAACATAACCCTAGTGTGCAATGATGTCATTATGATACCATCTGTTTGTTGCACAGACAGACGCAACATACACACACATATTCGCACACATAAATGCACAAGATAGCAATGGATCAGATAACACAGTGAGTGAGAGAACCTACGACACACACACACAGTGCTCTGCGTATCAGCCACGTGTCAGATTCCTGCCGCATGTTTAATGGAGCCTTATTGTAAAGAGTAAAAAGGTGATTGTTGTATCTGTGAGTCAAGTACAGACTCCGGCTGTCACCAGAGGATGGAACAGCTTCCTTTTCTCTCCAAAGAGTACGTGGTAGAGCTACTAGGCTATCACCATGTCTGTCAAGGTCACGAGGGCAGATGCTTGATGCGGATATCTGTCAGTTCCATCTTCCATCAAGACAAGGACACTGCCCCCACCCCCACCCTAAATGCTGCAATCTTTGCCTTTATCATTTACTGTTGTGGCCAGTTTGGGCCAAATCCAATATATGACAGAGGAAGGACAATCAGTCAGCTGACAGGGCCTGAGCTGGGATTACAGTACAGCTTTGGTTTAAACTCTAGTGTGGACTATTTTTGTTATATGGGCTGCATTTGTGTGAGGATGCACAAACACTGTAAAATACTCGATTTCACTTCATATATAAAAGTACTTTATTAAAGATTCAACATTTAATTAACAAATAATTAACAGCAAAATGTACTTAAATAATAAAGCTACTGTGTATGAGTGAGTGTTGTTAATTTAGGTGTAAACAATGACTATTTTGTTGTCGCATCCATGTAGCGACTATCACAACGTGTAACTACAGTCACTTTAAACAGTGATTGTCGAATAGGTTCTGGCTACAAAAAAAAAAAAAATCTTTGGATCCAATAAATTTCCATTCAACTTTGATTTGTTTACACCAGTTATTGTGATATTCTGATGTAGATTCATTCCTTTCTGATCACTGTGCTGGTGGTAAATTGGAAAATAATGCAGTAATTAAGGACATAGCCCTAAAGACAGGTATAATATCTGTTTAATTGTAGGGTTCATTGTTTCATTTTGTCACAGTTTGTTTTTTACAGACAGCATTATTGTAGTTTTCTGTTCATTGTAATGATGGGTTGTTCTTTGGTTAAGAGCCGCAGAATGTATATAAAGATGGATGTATCTTCCAGCTCTGAAAAAGTGAAGCCTGTGCCTTAACGAAAGAAATCCCACTGTACAGAAGTCTATAAGAAAAGAAGCCTTTGGCTCTTCTGCTCTGTGACATCAGTAAGTCTGATAAATTTATGGTCTCAGCTGCTGGTTAGGACATTAAAGCAGGGCAGGTATCTTTTAGAAATAAACAAGAAATGAGCTTGTTTCATATTTTGACCTCTTTTCAATCATGTAAAAAAGTGAATGAATAAAACAGTAAAAGCAATGATAGCTGGCAAGAGACCACTGCAGGATTAACAGAAAAGCCAGCTGTTTTTAGTCTACCTGATTTTGCCACATCTGTGCTTCCTTGAACACCAGTTGTGGTGTCAAGATCATGCACTTCTCCTGCACATCATCAAGTGGATTTCTATGCTGCAACAGTATCCAGGGTTAAGGAACACAAACAATGCAATGCTAAAGAAAGTCAGGCTAGCAAAGAAAGGTAACACCACAAAACAACAGTGACTCCGTCTTGAATAAAGTGCTCTTCGTGGTGCACAGCCCAGCAAAGCGATCCTCTGATCTGCATTCTGAGTTCAGTCCGTCACCATGTGAGATCTGTATGTATGCGCTTGTCATGTGAAGAATAAAAGTTTCTGTCTGCCTCTGTTTTTGTTTCGGTTCTTGCAAACCAAAGAACTTCATCCCAGGGTGACAAATGATGCTGCTTCATCAAAAGCCACCTCGGTCTCACCACTATCCACAAAGCTTCTTTTGACCCAGGGGCCACAGAGGGCACGAGTCACAGCAAGGAAATCAGGGAATCAAACACCTTTTGGGACCTTTGTATTTTTGATGTTTCTCCTGTATTCCTGTTATTGCTTCATTTTCTGGTTTATGATTTAGACACTAAAAGGTGATTGTTCAGTTTCTGAAAACTACTCAGTTAGGGTTAGGGTTAGGCAACAAAATAATGCTGATTTGCCAAAACTGCTGACATAACTCAGTCACTGACAAGGTGTCCTTTGGAGGTCCTTGAACATGACCAACATATTTTCTTACCTACGCTGAATTAACTAGAAAACCCATCAAGGTCATTTTGATTGCTTGATTTTCAGTGTCGGGCTAAAACCAAGAAGTTTTAATTCCTAAACCTGAATGAGGGGTTTTCGATGCCTAAAGCTAACCTCAGCTTAATAGAGGAATTTTCAGTGCCTAAATACAATCAGGTGGTTTTCAGTCATTTAACCTTACAAACATATTTACCCTCTGGGAAGAAGAACAGCCTGTGCCATATAAATGTCCTCATAAAAAAATAATTTCTCTGATTTAGATATGATCCAGATGTGATTTAACATGTGTATTTGTGTGCATACCCATGTCAGACTAACTGTGTTGGCTTATGTATTAGATGTAGACTAACAGCAGGTACAAACAAAGCCACATGGATAGAGTGGCATGTGGTGCATCTTTGAGCAGGCAGAACCGACGTAGCAAATGAATTTGGAGGGGCGTAATAAGAGACGGCGGTGGGCTCCGGCCCGATTTCACAGCCACATCGTTAGGGTGAAGCAGCCCCAACCTCTGAATGAACACACACACATACACACACACACACACACACACACACACACACACACTGCTCAGCACAACGGCCCTTGGAAAGACGATCAAGGTCAGTCGTCACAGCACAGTCTAATGAGAGGTGACAGGTGAGAAAAGACACTCCAGACTTTACCCATTAAACTTACATTTTTAGTTAGTGTTTGTGTGTTTCGGTGTGTGCGTGCATGTGTTTTTGAATCACAACCAAATCAGTGTAGGAAAGAGACTGTATGCACACACATGCACACAATACCCTCCCTGTGACCTTCATGTACTTCCTGGCAGGCAGGTGTTAAGGCTGTAGGGGCTGAGTTGAGTGGCCAACAGGAGATGGTACTACGTTATTTATCAGCATGTTCAGGCATCATAAATGACTCTGATCGCTGCAGGTAACTCAACACACACACACACACACACACAGACACACACAGAAACACACAGGCTTTGGCTGTGTTTCCACGTGCCATGTGATTTGTTCAATAATTCAATAAAATTACACGTATTCATCTCTTTCTGAGGCCACACAGTATATCAGAGTGATCTTGACATTTATTAATAGTGTGTTATTATTAAATGGAAGGAACAATGGGCTTTGGGGAAATAGCAGAAAATCTTCATTTCTACTTTCCAACAGGCTTACTCCCAGCAGGAGAATGGAGAGGCAAAGGAAGACTGCACTGCAAGCTAAGGAGCCTGCAAACTGCCATCAGCAGAGTGCTTTTACCTGCTCAGTGTTTGCTTGGCGGTTGCTCATGTTAGATTAAACTTTAGCAGGAAAGCTTATGTGGTTATTAGTGAGGGTTTGTAGGTTCAGCTTGTGTAGTCAAGATCTTTAGCAAGGAGACATGTATGCTATAGCAGAAAAGAAGAATTAATCTCATTTCAGCTGGACTTTAAAAGCTTTTGCTGTTTTTGTTGACAAATGTAAAACTGTGTCTGGGCAGACGCGTTTGGCGGTTATCTGTCTCAGATACGCTCCAATTATGATCAATCCAGGCTTCATCTGGGAAGATCGCGTCCAGAGATGGCACTTTGTTCTCTGGTTCATCCAATTCTAATTTATTAACTGTTTGAAAGAAGAAATCACGCTCTCTCACAAAAGATATTTTTGTTTGATGATGAATGGTGTTAAGAGCCGTTCTGACAAATTCAATAGATATGAACAAAATGAGTCACAGGGTTAGAAGAGCAGTTTGTCGACTGGCTGACAAAAGTAAGACAGTCCCATGTTAAAAATGCCCAACTTATCAGAATTAAAAACCGTTTATAGCCAGGGACAACAAAAAGGGCTGTGGCCTCCTTTATAACAGCTGCACAGCTTTAAGGTAAGGCTTCAAGTTAGGGCATGGCTGCTTTGACAGGAGTGTGCGTGCACAGGTTTGTTTGTCCTGTCGGTGCCTTTTGGAGCATTTTAATGGAATTATATGACATATAATATGACTTGTTGTGTGATAAAGCCAGTCCAAGTGCGTCTGTGTTTCAGCTTTGGTGAGTGAACATTCTGTTAGCACTAATTTACAGATTTTCTGTTTATTACAAATGCACAGTTTATGAATGCAGCTTGTTAATCAAGCATTACCAGATTACTAACCCCCCCCACTTCAAATAGTAACCTGCGGCTCCAAAAAAACCAACATGTGATGGTCCGTTTATATGACCATCTTTTATATACAGTCTTTGTTTAGGAGAAGCCAAGAGTGCTCAGCTTCACCCAAATCCATGTTCTCTGGTTTCTGAGCCCAAAGACTAAATGAACAGGACAGACTAGAGCGACGCTTCCCGATGAAACACAATACCAGCAGTAGCTACTGGAAAAAGGAAAAAGATGTACAAACACAACACAAAGGTGGATGGCTGTGAACTCTGAGCTCAAACACCACCTGCTCTGTCTTCTGTACGGAGCTGAGTTTGTGGTGTTTGTGTTTTTATTGAGGCGACTGTTCGTCACCATACATTTACATGAAGTTTCAGTTTACTTGCTGCAGCTGCCCTTTGTACTGGTAAGATTTGTGCTAATGTTCTCTCTATCTTATTTCCACTTACATGTTTAAAAGTAGTTTATTTTACTAACTCTGACCACAGATCACTACCAATGTGTATTTTTTTACTTCATGGAAAAAAACATCCATTATTTCTTTTGAATCTGTTGGAAATCTTCCCGTCATTTGTATCTTTTCTGTAGGTAGCGGGGGGAGTCCACCATTGTGCGTGTGTGTACCCTATGCCTCTCTTAAACATGCGTTAAGGCGCTGTAATAATCTTGTGTACTTTAATGACAGAAGTACATGGAATCAAAATAACCATGCAAAAACATGGATTTTATGAGCGACTAGACGACTCGTACCAGATTTAGCTACATATTGTCATCCATCTGTATGAGCTATAAAAATTTTATATAAACTATAAAATACAAGTTATATCGAATCATATCTAAGATAACTGATGCAATTGCAGCAATATAATCAAATGCATGCATACATAGCCTAAAAACCATCCTGCCTCACTTTAAAACTCTATGTACATGCACCCCACATTTAATAACGGAGACTACCACATGAATAAACTTCATAAAATTGCTGCAGCTGATTAATGCTGACAAGACAGGTTTATATAAATATTTTGTAATTAGCTTTTTTGCATTGCATTGCAAGAAAACTTACAAAAATCTATGCATGTTTTCAAACAATACAGAGCTGATTCACTGATAATGTGAAAAAGCAGAGTTTGAGCAAAGTTGGTCAAATCTGGAGGTACGGTGCTCTGAACGATTTTAAAGAAGAACACTGCAGTGAAGCATTAGGTTCTCAAAACGTCATAGTTTGTGTTTACTAAAGATATCACCCTGCATGGATATCCACAACAACTGCATCGTGTTTTTAGAGTGTTAATGCTAGTATGCTAAGTAACTTTTCTTTTTGTTTTCTTTGGACTATTGTAATTCATTATTATCAGGCTGTCCTAAAAGCTTTCTGAAAAGCCTTCAGCTGATCCAAAATGCTGCAGCTAGAGTACTGACAGGGACTAGAAAGAGAGAGCAGATTTCTCCCATATTGGCTTCTCTTCATTGGCTCCCTGTTAAATCTAGAATAGAATATAAAATCCTTCTCCTCACATACAAGGTCTTGAATAATCAGGCACCATCTTATCTCAAAGACCTCATAGTACCATATCACCCCAACAGAGCACTTCGCTCTCAGACTGCTGGCTTACTTGTGGTTCCTAGGATACTTAAGAGTAGAATGGGAGGCAGAGCCTTCAGCTTTCAGGCGCCTCTTCTGAGGAACCAGCTCCCAGCTTGGATTCAGGAGACAGACACCCTCTCTATTTTTAAGATTAGGCTTAAAACTTTCCTTTATGATCAAGCTTATAGTTAGGGCTGGATCAGGTGACCCTGAACCCTCCCTTAGTTATGCTGCTATGGGCCTAGGCTGCTGGGGGGGGGGGGGGGGGGGGGTTCCCATAATGCACTGTTTCTTTTCATTCACCTTATTTACTTTGTTTATACTCCACTCTGCATTTAATCATTAATTGTTATTAATCTCTGGCTCTCTTCCACAGTGTGTCTTTTTTTCTCTCCCCTCAGCCCCCTCTCAGCAGATGACCCCCCCTCCCTGAGCCTGGTTCTGATGGAGGTTTCTTCCTGTTAAAGGGAGTTTTTCCTTCCCACTGTCACCAAGTGCTGCTCATAGGGGGTCGTTTTTGACTGTTGGGTTTTCTCTGTATTATTGTAGGGTCTTTACCTGCAATACAAAGCGCCTTGAGGCGACTGTTTGTTGTGATTTGGCGCTATATAAATAAAATTGAATTGAAATTGAATTGCCTTTTATCTTAGAAGTGTACAAGCAATGTGCATTTAAGCAGGTTATACTTTCCCAAGTAAAAGACACAAAAACAGCCTCATATTAGACACAACTGTCAATCTCACATCTGGAAGCAGGCAAAGAAAAAAGGACAGAAGAGTAAATCATGCCTATGTGTGCTGACTCAGCAGGATAATGCAGGACATATTGCCTGAGAGGCTCATTGTATTTTATTCCAGTAAACACTGAACTTATTTTCCTTTTGCTTTATATAAATGAAGAAATTTCCACAATAAAATGATGCAGAAAATGACAACAAAAAATTTCCCAGAATGCAGCAATTTTCCAGCTGCTCATGTTTAATCCCCAATGGTCCACACCTACACCCATGTATGTGGCAGTGCTGATATTATTGTGGTTTAACTTTTAAGCTTTGTCTGTAAAGAGATTTGTTGGTTTTTGAGGTGTTCTCACTTGGTTCAGACCAAGAAAGATCCAATAAATGATATGCTAAAGTCTGGCTGCATTCAGATACACCCCACGGTAGCTCAGTCTCAAGGCAATCCATGAAATATTGGCCTTCATTAGTGAGTGAGTTTCTAACATAGTAATATAAGCTTGGGTTGACTACAGCTTGTTTGTCATTTGAGTCAGTCGATCTCATCTCGTTATGATGGCAAGTTGCTCCTGCACATTAATGCAAAAGCATGCAGAAAGACTCGGTCTGCATCCAGATGGCTAACCTTAAAGACAGCACTCAGCAGCTGTCCTCTCTGCCGTAACTCTCATGATGACTAGTAATACAGGACACATCTGACATTTCTGGTGACAGCCTCGAGCTTGACGAAGAAGCAGGGGACGCTCGATAATCGCCACTGTGACACCATTAAAGCGACATTTGGAGACCTCCCTGAGACAGTTATCAGAAGATGAAAGAGATGAGTGAAAACCCACATCATCGTTTCATCTCGGAAGCTAACTGACGCTGTGACGCTGCCTCCGTTATGGTCACTGCTGTTTGCGAGCAGCATCGCTGTCTTCCAAATCAAGACAATGACCAGCAACTTGCAATTTCTCTTTGTGAGCTAAGCTTCCTCAGCAGAACACTCATGAGTGACTTCATCCACTCCTTCTGCTCATACCTCACTCACCTAAAGTGCATCATCCTAGAATAGACTCGGTGTGAATTCCTGCTTCGTGGGTAACTTGAGAGCTTTTGTTATGTGACATTTTCACTTTCAAAACTGGAAAAAAATGCAACCCAGAATGACGATACAATATGTGATGTCCTCGGGGCTCAGTGCATTATGTGAGCTGAAATCCTGCACAAAATCCTCCTGCTTTTCTTCATCTCGTCTTCCTTCTTCTTTTATAGGCAGTCTTGTAAAACAGGGATGCCATAAAAATAATATTAAAAAAATAATGAGAAGTGGTATGGAGGTTTTGAATGAGGCGATAATCTAACTTTTTTAATAGAAGTGGCACTGAATGACTTTCTTGTCCAGTTAGTCTCTGTTGTAACATCATGTTCCCTGACTAAATGAAATTAAATCAATCACAACATGATCATCAGTTGCCTTAGTGTTTTCAGCCGTCCACTTTTCAATTTCCAACTGAGCCCCAGACTGTATTAATAACTTATTAAGTTGGATAATTACATTACGGGCCATGCGTGCATTTATATATGTGAGCACATCATCTTCTCTCCGATGGATTTGCCCGGCAAATCAAGTTAATCACAGCACTGAAAGCAATAATGAGTGTGGCATGCTACTCAACAAACTAACAAACCCATTAGGTAGTCTGTCTGTCTCTAAGTCGAAAACCTTATATTCATTAGACAGTAATTCAGAGCAGAAAATGAGATTGAGATCTTTGATGCAACAGAAAAACACATCCCCACCCCAAAGAGAAAAGGAAAACAAAACCAAAATGGCAGAGAGGAGATCGAAAAACAAATTTCTAATTTTGTCCATGAAGTGAAATAGGAGTTGATAATTAGCCTGGGGTAAGCGGAAGATGTTACAGACACAGCAGAATCAGATTTCAATCCATTCCTCTAGCTGTCCAATTTAACACAGCTGCTGGAGCCTATAGTGCCCAGCAGTACTGTATGAGTTTATGTAACTCCAGGAAGCATGGGTGTGAAAAATGGTGCCGTGAATCCATTTTGCAGGTTTCTACACTTTGCTTTGGGGATTTAGCGCACTGCTCCAGTGTAATACATCACAATGATCAGATTCATGCTGCTTCTTTCAGGTGCGTGTGACAAAGGAGGCCATGTTAAAGTCACAATGGTGTTAAGCGTCACTGTAAGTCTTTCTGAAAACGTTGTGTGCGTTTGGATAGCTCAGTCTCAAGGCAATCTATGAAATATTGGCCAGATTTGATCATTTACTTGTGCATGTGCATGAACTGTAAACAAAGAAGTTTCAATAGAGCCACTTTCACACATGCACTGGAGCCCTGAGCTGTTCTATGAATTATCCAACATGTGAGAGTGCAAACATCAGATGCTGTAGGACTGGACGTTAGCTGGTCTTTAACCTGTCAGCCCCCTACAACAAAGTCCCTGTGAGGTCTAATTTTGCTGACTTGAGCATTTGCATCCAGTATATGATCCATGGACACAAAAATGAGCATATAAATAAAGTTTAAGTTAATAAACAAGAATGAATAGATTTCATTTTCTGAGGTTTTGTGACTTGATATGGAAAGCTCCCTGTATTTACAAACCTTTACATCACGTGGCAGTCCTGATGTTAGAAATCAACAACTGTCATCGCACCTCTCCACTCCATCACTTACTCCACAGTACACAACCCCCCCCCACCACCGACATCTCCTCTGTCTCCCACTCTGTCTTTTAAACTGTCAGTCCTCTCCATCAGCCCACCTCACCACTAGAAATCCTGTCAAGCCCTCTTGTCACTTGATTGTTCATCTACTGCATTTCTACATCTTCGGTATCTATATCTCGACTCTGCTTTAAAGGCCAGCCTGGTTGGTGATGGAAGCTGGAGAAGGTGAGGTGTAGGCTTTGAGAGGAGAGTAAGTTATAAGGACAGCATTGACAGAGGACTGTGGTGTGATGGTGGATTAAGAGAGCCTGTAATGACTGCGGGCTATGGTCACTTTTCAATTAATCCAAATGAAATGCAGTTAATTTTAGAGGAGCAGTGAAGATTTGTACGGTGGTGAGATAACTGGACATGAGGGAACTGAAACAAAGAAATAAATCACAGTAACTGTAATAATCATCAGCGTTATTGTCAGCATAATGAGCATGATCCACATCACCATCAAATTATCTTGAAATTTAAAGGATTGTGATGGAAAGATGGAAAGCAGTTTAAACAGATTTAAACACTTCTGTCTGTGTGTGTGTGTGTGTGTGTGTGTGTGTGTGGTGTGTGTGTGTGTGTGTGTGTGCATGTGTGTGTGTGTGTGTGTGTGTGTGTGTGTGTGTGTGTGCATGTGTGTGTGTGTGTGTGTGTGTGTGTGTGTGTGTGTGTGTGTGTGTGTGTGTGTGTGTGTGTGTGTGTGTCTCATATTTAGAAGTAACAGAGCAGCTAAGAAATGTCATAATATTTTGAACACTATAAAAAAACTGAGAAGGATAACTTTGAAAATTTAGAATTTCAAATAAGAACTTCATATTTTTCTGTTTTGGTTGACTTTGTCACCTAAGAATCAATCAATCAATCAATTTATTTGTATAGCACATTAAAACAACAGCCGTTGACCAAAGTGCTTCACAGGGCATAAAACAAATAAAACAACAAATAAAATAATATAAAAACAAAAGAACATAAAACAAAAATAAAAACACAACAAAACCATAAACAATGCAATAAACAATGAAGTAATAGTAGTGCCAATAGTAATGCCAAGAAGATCTATCTACCAGTCTGAAATGCACAAGCAAATAAATAAGTTTTGAGGAGTTTTAGTAGAGGAATGAACTTCTCTTATGTGGAGAGGGAGGTCATTCCAGAGTTTAGGGGCAACCACGGCAAAGGCTCTATCCCCTCTACTCTTCAAATTAGATTTGTATCTGGTCAATAGCTTTTGATCGGAGGACCTCGGTTCTCTTATCGGGATGTAGGGCCTCAACAATTCAGTTAAATAAACAGGTGCTAATCTGTTTAGACTCTTAAAAACCAGGAATAGTATTTTAAACTGGATTCGAAAAGAAATAGGAAGCCAGTGTAGAGAGGCTAAAATGGGTGAAATGTGATCACACTGTTTAGTGCCTGTCAGCAGCCGCGCTGCAGCATTTTGAGCTAGTTGTAGGTGATTGGAAAGACGCTGTTCCCATCCCACATAAAGCGAGTGCACTGAGTGTTTATTTTCATTCAACTCTTTTGTGTTTATACACCATTAGTTATTATTAATCTCTGGCTCTCCTCCACAGTGTGTCTTTTGTCCTGTCTCTCTCCCCTCAGCCCCAACCGATCACAGCAGATGACCCCCCCTCCCTGAGCCTGGTTCTGATGGAGGTTTCTTCCTGTTAAAGGGAGTTTTTCCTTCCCACTGTCACCAAATGCTGCTCATAGGGGGTCGTTTTGACTGCTGGGTTTTACCTTGCAATATATATATATATAGTGCCTTGCAGCGACTGTTGTGATTTGGTGCTATATAAATAAAATTGAATTTTAAACCTTTATTTAACCAGGCAACCAGACTAAGAACAATTTCTTATTTACAACTGTGACCATCTGTTTGTACGTATTGTTGAATTCAGTTGAATCTCGCAGCCAGCAGCAGCATCCGACGTCCACAGATCACAGACTGTCCAAAAGAAAAGTCCACTGAAGATTATTTTGTGACTCACCTACAGTGGATGTTAGCAACACAGCATTATGGCAAAGCATGTAACAGAGCCGCCTAACCACAACAGGAAATCATGTAGATGTCACGTTTTGCCTGTGAAATGAACACGCAGCTGAAATTGCAGTCATTTGCACTACCACCACAACATTAATGTAACATCAATTAAATGGCTGATAATCAACAGAGAGTTGTTCACTGGAAATTAAACATCACACCCTGCTGGTACAGCAACTTCCTGCAACTTCAGTATGTGTGTACATTTCATGCCAACGACAGGCAAAGCGTGAAGTGGTTACGCCAGGTTGATTTCAGGGTTCTCCCACATGCCAAGATCCACTTTAACCTCTGGGACCCTCCATAGACTGTGATCACAATTTCAAAATCTTTTATGAAGATCAGAAAAAAACTTTATTTAATCTGTTCAGATAAATGTACATATTTTTATCTAGCAATAATTCTGAGGTAATCAGTTACATGAGCTAAAGAAAAAACACCGACCCAGGGTCTGGTATTAAAGAGTGTGGCCACAATCCAATCTGATCTCATTATTCAGGTACAGCCTAATGACTGAGATGTTCCAGGTCACAGGAAGTGGGCTGAGCTTAACATTTTTCTCTAATGCTACTACTTTTATTTGGCTCTCTCAAATTAGCAGGAAGAGGCAGAGTTTGGTGACCTTTCAACTTGTGGGGTGCATTTTTTTCTTCAGAATACGATCACCTCACACTGACTCCATTCACACCTGATGGGGTCCGACTGATATGAATGTAGTGAATAAGTATGAATGGGTTCAAAAGGTCAGATGGGAGAATGAAAACCTCTGACACCGCAGATTTTGGAAACTTTTGGAAAATATTTGTTTTAATTATATGATGTCATATTTTAAAGTTATAAATTCTTGATTTTATTTTTGACATTTGTGATGATTGCATTTCACAAACAGCTATACAGTTGGTTTATTTAATTATTTTTTTATGTCTCTATATGTTTTTTCTCTCTCAGTCAGAAGGAGCTCCTTCTTTATTGTGCATTCACGCTCTGCCATCACTCTGACATTCTGCTTGACATTCAGGTAGCATAGCAACATGACAACATACCCCTACAGCCTGGTGTGAGAATATAGATGCTTTTTGAAAAGGTTGACAAGAGAGAGAGTAAGTGCGAGAGGGAGAGAAGAGAAGACATGAAGAAGAGAGAAAAGGAGGAGGAGCAGGAGGAAGAGGAGGGATGGGGTGTGTAAAGCCCTCCACAGATTTGCTTCTTCTCCTTTTCAACTAACCTCCAGAATCCCATTTGAAATTTAAAGCTTCTCTTTTTGTGCCTGAAAATACCTTTACACGCGCTTCCATAAATACTGCCCAAAGGGAGAAGACTTCAATTCCCCCCTGCTGGCTTGCATGGTTCATCGGGGATGAGCAATTATAATGGAACTCACACATGTACATCAAACATAAATTATGCAGCAAATATTTCATTCACAGTGCACACACAGAGTTTTTGCATAGGCTATACTCTAAGTATATATGAATACAGTAGGACACATATATAAAACCTAATGTCCATACTTCATATTGATTCGGTGTGGATAAGCAAGAAAATATAAATGAATGATCTCTACTGTAAACTGTGGTGAAGAAACAGAGCACACATAAAACATGAAGCACTGGTCAGGAGGGTTATGTAAATGCAGTTTTTCTTCTCGACCACAGAAATCAATTCATAATTTATAAAGATTAAAGTCAAATTTCAAATGAGCTAGTGCCCCCTTCGATTGGTAGAAATACAATAGCCCAAAGAGCTTCTCATTTCTCCATGATTAGACAGAGACCAGATCCTGTCCCTCCTGACCAAATCAATACATCTCCTGATTTCATCCTGCCCGTTAGCCTCCAGTTGCTTGAAGGAAAATAAGATCAGGTACGGAATATCAAGGTCTCCAACAACAGTCAACCTCACTTTCCATTTGTAAGAATCAATCAAGCTCTACCCTCTCCTCAGGGCACCTACTGTAATATTACTATTTAATTGTTCAGATTATGTTTTCACATACTTTAAAGTATTCATTTTCCTAGTTTTTGTAATACTGTTTTGTATATTCAGACAACACAATATAGAAAAAATCACCCAGCGTAAATGAAAGAGCATTACTAACAAAAATCAACATCCGGCCCAGCGCATCATATCAGATGACAGTTGATGATGCATTCTGGGGGGGGGGGTACTACAGCACACTCCCAGCTGTATACACACACACACACACACACACACACACACACACACACACACACGCACGCAGGCACACACACACACACACACACACACAATGTCAGTTTCTTGGAGCCAGAGATGACCAATCGGGTGTATTGCTGAGATATCAGCTAACACTTGTAGGCCTGGTGGACAAGCTAAATCCATGAACTGCACAGGTGCAACACAGTGGCACAGACACATGCTCATTAGTACTAAAGTGCTCATTAGTTTAAAAACAAAAATACTAGAATTTCAACCATAAAAACCGAAGAACAAACTCAATCTGGTTATCAAATCTGACACAGCCCTAACTTTAGGCTTTTTATCTAAATGGATGAATTATGAAGAAAAATCAAGCCACCATACAGTTGTTAATGAGAAGGGGAAACTATCCATAAAGGCCCAAACTGTCTTTGGATCAGCCTGTAAACATGTTTATTTCTGCTGCAAAGCTGAGCATTTTAACATGGGAGTCTATGGAAACTGACCCGCTTTTGGGAACACGATGGATGTAGCTACTGTGATGTCACCCACTGGTCTATGGCTTCCTGTTTTGAACCTTTGAGATGAGCATTTCTGCCATAGCCATCTTGGCATTTTAAAGTTGCATATGGCGACAAGGCGTGGTTCAAACTTTGAAACTTCACACTCATTGGCTGAAGATATATCAATCATAAATCAGCCAATGAGCATACCCTGGATAATCCTCCTTTCTGAAACTTAGAAGGACGTGGTTTACAAATCGCTCCTTGTGTTTTATTTGAGATGAGCTAAATGATATGGGAGAGTAACCCATAAACTCATCAGGAAAATGTTTACAGACCGGAGGACCAAGAGCTGTTTTCTCATAGACTTCTAGTACTGGAAGTCCTTTTGCAACTATAAGTATCACTTCCTGGTGGTCATTAAAAATAATGCAGGTTTAAGGCAACATGTTGGCTTTTCAGACCCAGAAGTTGAACCTCAGGTGGCCATTCCAAGAACAGTAGTTTTGGGCACTTCATTTTTCAGGCCTGAAGACTGCAGACTGGCCCAAAACCTCACCAAACAGTGGCAGAACATGTAGAGTGAATAAAAAGCAGAGTTAAGTCCAATAAGAAGGTCACGTGATCATGACATCTGCCATCTAACCCCTTCTGCCTCCTAACATTAGGCTGTAGTTTTTCCTCACACTGTGAAATCAATACAAAGCTGATAATCAAGCTAAAAAAACATAACCAGTGGTCTTCCCTCAGGGCAAACAAGGCTAGCACTGCTTGACTTGGGAAACCTAAAAATTGACATCATTAAAACAAAAGTTAAAGTGATCGCTCTCTCTCTTCGATCTCAAACAGCATTCTGTCCCAAAAGCTTCTCTCATTGCCCGTTTCCACCATCCTTTAAATTACTGCCGTCTTGTACCTGTAGTTGCCTGTTTTCTCTGGAAGCAGGATTAACTCTCCTTGCCTCCAATTAGAATCCAAAGCATATCTCAAGTCCATGTTCTCTTAGCAAAGGCTTAAACTGGGCAAACTGATGAGAGACCAGCATGCTAGACAAGCTGGCACTATCTCTGCTTTCACTGCTCTGAGATCAGTTAGCATTTGCGCGTTGTGTGGAAATAGAGCTAGCATTAGCAAGTACACGAAGTTCGATGATATATCATCATAACAAACAAATTTTTCTTACTAACCACCTTTTAATGACTCCTTTAGCACATTAGAAAGGAACGCCCTGGTGATGGAGCGGGAACATCAGGTCCAGTCATGTCTGGTTTAATACAGCAGTCAAATCGAACAGGTGCAGGATCCATCAGCATTTCATATAATCCAATCCTTTACTCCAGCCCTACTTTTACTTTTAATATTATCAGTACATATTGCTACGTATTATGTTCTTGCTAGTGCTTGTGCTAATGCTTGTGTTTCTACAGTTTTGCTCTCTTGCTGCAGCACAGCTATCAAACAAAAATGCTGTGAATAGCAATTCCCAACCAAAGAGGCTGCCTGTAAACAAAGCTCAATGTTATCATCAGCCCTGTCACAGATCATAGACCCTCATTACAATCTATATTCCAAAGACGCAGTATGCTTTTCACTTTAAAAACTAACTGAGGCTTATACTGACTGTAAACCCATTAATAGCTTTCCGGACAAACTTTAAGATGAAAAAAAATTTCAAAGGCCGCAAAAAGTGGCTCATCTTCCCAGAAAGGAACAGCAGGCCACTCCAGACTTTATCACTGACTCCATGATGCAATTAGCCATCATGGTGGTGCAGCTGTGGTTCTGCTGATTGTATTAGAGAATCAGTGATGTCTTTCTGGACAAAACCCTGGAGATTCAGAGAGGGACGCTCACACAGCACTAAAACACAATAAAGAAGAGTGGCAAAGCCCACAGCTCTCTGCGGGTCTGCTCTTGTTTGGACTAACCCTGAAAATGAGGGGTTTTTTGTTGTTGTTGTGCTGGGTGGTTTTTGTGTGTGCGTGCGTGTTTTTTTTTTTTTTTTTCTGGCTCTGGTTTTATGGCCCACAGGTCATTATCTCTCAAACACAGGGAGAAACCAAAAGTCAACTCCAAACAATGCACATGCGCACGCCTCACTGCACACGCAAAACTTCCAGAAGGATGAAGAGAACTGCTGGGAGGAAGCCCCCGGGGTGAAGTGACTTTTGACATGAACAGCAACATATCATACCCCTGAACAGACACACACAGATCAAGCGTCACAATCACCATCCTCAACCACCCCTGGGGGACAGTGAAATAAGGGAGATAAGACACCCTTGCCTTTACCCCACCACCTTTTTCTTCTTTTAATTCCCACTCCTCCGCTGCCCCTTTTCTCTGTATGCCTGCCCTAAGTAGACAGCCTCTGCCAAGTATGTGTGTGTGTGTGCTATCTGATCAATCTGTGGCAGTGACACACACAAAGGTAAAAGCCATTAAGGCCCCTGAAAGCCACTCGATCCAGGGACAACAGACCTCCCTCAGAGAGGCAGCAGCTAAGTTTTTATAACAATAGGGTTAGAGTAATTAGAAAGGCACTTGCCTTCTGGAGGAAATGCAGGGGGGAGAAAGGGGGAGTAGTGGCGTAAAGAACAGAGAGGTGGGAGGAAGATGTAGAGTGACAAAGAGTGTGGCAGCAGAGTTGCACTATAAGATAGTTGGAGAGGAAGACAGAGGGAGAAAAGATGCCCCCAGAGTCCAGCAATAACCTGGTCTATTCACTGCAGAGGTTGTAAAGATGGAAGAACAATCAAGGTGGAGATACAATGAAAGGATTGCTGGAGGGAAGGGAAAGATCACTCTGCGGTCATGACATGTGCGAGGAAAGGTTTACTGCTGCAGAGCAGTTAGCCATTAGAATATCAGATCAGAGTGAGAGCTCTTGAGGTTCAACAAAGGGTCTCATCCATCAATACTCCCTTTTGAGTGAAGCCAAAACAAAGGACTAGCTAATTTGACAATATCTTCACATTTCACTTATAATTACACTTATAATGTTCTTATAATTACACAGGGTAAATTGAAAATGTATTTCTATACACCCTGGATTTTGCTGTGCCTATCACTAAAAAATGCATCTGTGTCTGAAATGTGTTTAAAATCTACTTCTGTCCCAATTTGTTCCCACTCAGTGTGACCAGGAGCCTAAGATCAGATCTAATTACAGAAGTCAGTCTCTGTGTTGTCAGCAGGATGAGGCTCAGATTAGGACCGGACCATATGGCTTCTTGGGGCAACTGAACCTTCCACGTAATGCTGTGTGGTGACGTTAAATACACACACCACACACACACACACACACACACAACACACACACACACACACACTCACACACACACACACACACTTACAGGAACTTTGGCTTACTCATACCACATGAGGAAAAGTGAGTTAACCCTGCTGTCAGGCCAATATGTCCATGAGATGATGCCATTAGGAGGCATTTTAAATTGACATACTTTTAAATTTGAGTTTATTAGGAGGTCACATATGAATTGATTTAAGGGGGTAAATATGAATATGAATCATAAGTTCTTTAAAAACACCACTTTTAAGTGAAAAACAGGACATCAGTCTTGCTAGAGGGCACATCTAAATTGTCTTATTAACACTGCACTAATCTGTATTTTTATGAACACTATGAACAGCATCGATGGAAACAGCTGTTCCCTCAGCTCTAGAGAGCTTTTTAGCATCTTTGTTTGGGTTTTGTTGCTTTAGCTTTACTGTTTTGGTTCAGTCTTATCAGCATCTGTCTGAACAGCATACCACTGTGCCCCCAATCAAACACTTATGAACACATTTTACATTGTTGTTCATACAACCCAGACACACAAAATCTGCTACTAGTTTGTTTATTAATTCCTCAAATATTGGCAGAGAAGAAAAAGAAAGGCTGAGAGAACAAATGGTAATCTTATAGCCAACATGAAGACACAAACAGAACTACAAATAATTTCTAATGATCCTCTGTACCTCCTCACTGAGTAAATATGCTACAGTTTGCTGGCACAGCCATAATCACAGCTTTATAGAATTAGATCTTTGTTTGCATAGACTGTATATAAACACATTAAGTGCCTTACACCTGCATCTTTCCAACAGCCAGCACAGGAAGATTCTTTTGGTTTAAAAAAATAGCAAAAATGCTGCTTCCACATAATAATTATGGTTCAGTTAGACTGTCTCTTACAAATCAAGAAATAGTCATCATATTATTGTAAACAAAGAAAATAAATGCATGTTTCTAATATTTTTTGAATGGGAACATTTATGTTTATATGTGTAAATTCTGTTTCATTTTCCAATAGTGATTATCTCGTTAATAGTTTTACATCCTCACTGTGTACGACTTTGGATACTGTGGCTCCTCTGAAAAGGAAAGCTTCAAATCAGAAGTGCCTGACTCCGTGGTATAATTCACAAACGCACAGCTTAAAGCAGATAACCTGAAAGCTGGAGAGGGAATGGTGTCTCGCTAACTTAGAAGATGCTCATTTAGCCTGGAAAAAGAGTTTGTTGCACTATAAAAAAGCCCTCCGTAAAGCCAGGACATCTTACTATTCATCATTAATTGAAGAAAATAAGAACAACCCCAGGTTTGTTTTCAGCACTGTAGCCAGGCTGACAAAGAGTCAGAGCTCTGTAGAGCCGAGTATTCCTTTCACTTTAACTAGTAGTGACTTCATGGATTTCTTTACAAATAACATTTTAGACATTAGAGAAAAAATTATTCATAACCATCTCAAAGATGCCTCTGACAGTGGACTCATCTCTGTTCTTGTCCTGTTGGACCTCAGTGCAGCTTTGATACTGTTGACCATAACATTTTATAACAGAGATTAGAGCATAATATAGGTATTAAAGGTACTGCACTGCAGTGGTTTGACTCATATTTATCTCATAGACTCCAATTTGTTCATGTAAATGGGGAGTCTTCCTCACAAATGAAGCTTAATTATGGAGTTCCACAGGGTTCTGTGCTAGGACCAATTTTATTTACATTATATATGCTTCCCTTAGGCAGTATTATTAGAAAGCATTGCATAAATTTTCATTGGCTTCCTGTTAAATCCAGAATAGAATTTAAAATCACCTACAAGGTCTTGAATAATCAGGTCCCATCTAATCTTAAAGACTTCGTAGTACCACATAAGCCCAATAGAGCACTTCGCTCTCAGACTGCTGGTTCCTAGGTTACTTAAGAGAAGAATGGGAGGCAGAGCCTTCAGCTTTCAGGCTTTCGGGCCCCTTCTGTTTCCTCTATTTTTAAGATTAGGCTTAAAACTTTCCTTTATGATCAAGCTTATAGTTAGGGCTGGATCAGGTGACCCTGAACCCTCCTTTAGTTATGCTGCTATAGGCCTAGGCTGCTGGGGGGTTCCGCATGGTACACAGATTATTTCTTTTTCACTGACCTCTTTTCACTCTGTTGCATTTAATCATTATTTATTATGAATCTCTGTCTCTCTTCCACAGTGTGTCTTTTGTCCTGTCTCTCCCCCCTCAGCAGATGACCCCCCCTCCCTGAGCCTGGATCTGCTGGAGGTTTCTTCCTGTTAAAGGGAGTTTTTCCTTCCCACTGTCACCAAGTGCTGCTCATAGGGGGTCGTTTTGATTGTTGGGATTTCTCTGTGATTATTATAGAGTCTTTACCTTACAATATAAAGTGCCTTGAGGTGACTGTTGTGATTTGGTGCTATATAAATAAAACTGAATGAACTGTATTGAATTGCATGGTGAATGTGTGTCTAAAAATTTATGGTGCAAGAGGTTAAGAGTTTGAGTCTCTCGCTGGGTATTTTTTTGTTTTTGACTTTCTTACTTTTCTCTTGATTGTGAAAATTTTGTTTGTTTTATTTTGTTTCAATCAATAAAAGAATAAAATGAAACAAGTCTTGCAGAAAAACTACCCTCTTTAGAAAGTTCACATCCTGTTCTCGAGGAACATCCAACAGAGAGTGAGCTTATATCGACAATGTCTGCACAACTTTCATTTTGGAACTATTTTTCAACCAAGACTAGGGATCAAGAAAATATGGTCAGTTAACCCACAAATATTTTTTATTTCTAATGAAGCTGTCATTGGGCCCCCTGTGCCATTCTTGTTTTAAAAGTCCTTGAAATGTTTTATATTCTCTGTCTAAAAACACAGAGAACCTCACACGTGTGTGCATTTGTTAGTAAAGTCAGCAATCAGCAATTGTATCAGAATATGTGTCTACAAGTCACTAAGCTTTTAATGTGAGTCTGGTAAGGCTAGACAGCCTTGGAAGTCCATTGGCAGATCTTTTTTCCCTGCAGGTTCAAGTTGTTGTTGATTGTGTTTACACCTGGCTACGCACAGAACAAGAGTCTGCTTGTTTAAAAAACTGCAGCCCAACTGATAAATCACCTCCTTTGGCAAAAAGATACAGCAAGCCAGAAACATTGTTTTGCAGGAAAACTTAGTGGCATAAATAATGAGTAAACCCTGGCTACGCCTGTTTGGCCCTGCAGTTGCAGCAAGGCTAATTAGTCCTTAAGGGAGAAAAACACGTTTTGAGAAGAAAATGAATGATCCCGAACTAATAAAATGCAGTGATAACAAAAAAGGGAAAAACCTAGAGTGAAATGATCAAAACAACAAAAGACTGATGCAACTGTGGCTAACACACTTCAGAGGGGGGGAGAAAACAAAAGCATGGGAGTCTTCTTCATTTGCTAGATGTGTGTTATTGACAGGCAGTGTTAGTGTCAAAGGGGAAAAAGACGCAAAGAGAGGCAGATGCAGAGAGGAAAGAAGGGGAATCCGGATCAATAATGTAAGAGGGGTCACTGGCTCTCTTATACACACACAGTCCCACTAATAATGTCTTTAAGGTCTGGAGAAGAAATATTGTACTATGTTGCCACACAAGTTTTTAAACATACCACGTTAGTGACAACTGTCACACATAATTATGCACAGATTTATTTGTGTTCGTATCTGAGGTGTAAATTACAAATCATTTTGCTGATTCAAATGTTTTGTTCTGTTCTGTTGTTTAATTGTAAGCACATTACACAACATTTGGTGAAGACACTGCCATTCAATTTAGAAGCTTAGTATGGTGCTACAGTTTCTATGATGGCCACTTGAGATTGGCTCCAAAAGTATATAGTGACCCATGTTAAAATACCAGACTTCACAGACTAACACTATACAGTGGGTGCAAGTTTGGTATTTTAGAACTCATCCACATGGATACTATTTACAGTTAAGGACGTGGCTGCTGTGAGTGACAGGTGTGCTGTAGCCGATGTTGTCACTGAACTGGACCGCTCCATCAAGTCTGTGCCTTTTGGAGCATGTTTGATGAAATTACCTTAAAAATAATATGGCCCACTTTTGGTGAGTTAAATGTTTATATATTATTACTCTGTTACTTTTCACTGATTAGAAGATGTGTTTATCTTTTACGTGGCACCCAGAGTGCAATTTGCCGTGAGGGATGGGTGGGATTTCCGCCCCTCTGATCTACATGTCCCTGCTTCTACTAATTTATTTTGATCCCTAGTGGATTAAAAATGAACCATCCTCCGATTTTTATCACTGCATCCTGAAAATAGTCTGTGGTGCAAACAACTATCAAATCAGAAATTAACTTTGAGCTCCAGCATCCATGTTCATGTGACACTAAAGATGACACTGCACGGGGGTGGGGGGGGGTGGGGGGGGTGGGGTGCAATCTGGATCCTGTTCTGTTACAACTTTTCATTAAGCCATCAAGCACCTGTTTTAATGTGAAAACTACCACAAGATAAATGAAAGACAAATGAAAAATCATAGAAATATTCCTACTCTGTTAATTACACACATGATCATCTACATTATGAGTCCCTACTAAGGTGAGATCTGCAGCTTCTTATTTCAACTTGTTGAACTGCAGTTAGACAACAGGGCTGCTGTTTGTGACATCCTGCAGTTAAAAGGCCTTACTATAATGTTGTGTTCACAGCTTGTTGGCTTTGCAACTGGTGGAGCACCCACACTCCTGCTTCTCAAGATCATCCCTAACCTGACCATCATTCACTGCATCATTCACAGGTTGGAGCTCACAGCCCATGTAAAATGCTGTAAAATCCATTAAAGAGTCCAGTCATTCTCACATATTTATTCACTCTCACTCTGAAAGTGTGCTGCTCATCCCAGTGGATGGAACAGGGATTTCCTCCTTCCCTGTCCACAGATTTTCAGATGTGGGTAAAAGAGTTTCAATGCGGTGAAGCTCCACAGTCCATCATCAGTGCAGACTTCTTTCTTAGAAATCCACTGAAGTAGAATATTCATTTATAGGGGTGGACAAAATGTTTTAGTTCAGGCTTCAAAATATGCAGTCCAAAACCAGTGGGTGATGCCACAGTGACTGTGTCTATCTGTGATTTCAAAAAGTCAGTGTTATACGTAGGTTAGGTTAATTGGTCACTCTAAATTGCCCATAGGTGTGAATGGTTTGTCTGTCTCTGTGTTGGCCCTGCAACAAGCTGGCGACCTGTACAGGTGTACCCTGCCTCTCGCCCTATGATAGCTGGATAGGCTCCAGCCCCCCCCCCCCCCCCCCCCCCCCCCCCCCCCCCCCCCCCACCCCCCCCCCCCCCCCCCCCCCCCCCCCCCCCCGCAACCCTGAACAGGATGAGCAGAAGAGAATGGATGGATGGTGGATGGATGGATGGATGGATGGATGGATGGATGGACAGTGTTATACATAGACAGTAAGCCAAGGCACACAAAAAAGTTCAGTGTGCACCACAGTAAAGGAACATGTCCCTGTTCAAATGCAGTTTGGTATACACAGTGATACTTCAACAGGGAACACAATACCACTTAGATATACTAAATACACCACTCCAAAAAATTAAAGGAACACTTTAAAATCACATCAGATCTAAATGGGGAAAGCATCGTGCTGGATATCTATACTGATATGGACTCGGTAATGTGCTGGGAATGAAATGATACCACATCATTTGATGGAAATGAAAATTATCAATTTACAGAGCGTTGAATTCAAAGACACCCTGAAAATCAAAGTGAAAAAATAACGTGGCAGGCTAGCCCAGTTTGCTGAAATTTCATTGCAGCAACTCATAATGGTACTCAGCAGCAGGCCCCAACATGCTTATATGTATGCCTGGCAACATTGGGGCATGCTAATGAGACAACGGATGGTGTCCTGGGGGATCTCAGATCTGGACCAGGACATCACTGAGCTTGTGGACAGTCTGAGGGGCAGCATGGCAGCATCAGATGGACTGACAAATAATGTCCCAGAGGTGCTGGATTAGGTCAGGCAGGCATTGGGGCCAGTCAAAGGTATCAGTTCCTTTATCCTCCAGGAGCTGCCAACATACTCTCCACATGAGGCCAGTCATTATTGTGCACCAGGAGGAACCCAGGACCCACTGCACCAACATAGGGTGTGATAATGGGTCCAAAGATTTCTTCCTGATACCTAATGGCAGTCAGGGTGCCATTGCAAAGGAGCAGATCCTGGTCCTGCTGATGGTTAAGGACCTTCTACGGCCCTGTTCAGCTCTCCTAGAGTCTCCTGGAATCTCCTCCATGCTCTGAGACTGTGCTGGGAGACACAGCAAACCTTCTGGCAATGGCACGTATTGATGTGCCATTCTGGGGGAGTTGGACTACCTGTGCAGCCTCTGTAGGGTCCAGGTATGACCTCATGCTACCAGTAGTGACTCTGAACCTAAACAAATGCAAAACTAGTGAAAAAATAGTCAGAAAAGATGAGGAGAAAAAATGTGAGTGTCCTCCACCTGTAAAACCATTCCTGTTTTGGGGGTTGTCTCATTGTTGCCCCTCTAGTGCAGCTGTTGGTAATTTCATGAACACCAAAGCAGCTGAAACTGATTAACACCCCCCTCTGATTCTTACTGACCAGATCGATATCCCAGAAGTTTAACTGACTTGAACAACTGATTTGGACCAGAGTAAAAAAGAACTATAGGTGTAAAAATGCTCTTAAATCCGATTGAGATATTTTGGGATGACCTTAAACAGGCCGTTCATGCTTGAAAACCCTCCAGTGTGACTGAATTAAAACAATTCTGCAAAGAGGAGTGGACCAAAATTCCTCCATAGTGATGTAAAAGACTCAGTGTTAGTTATCATAAACAGCTGGATGCAGCTTTTGTTGCCAAAGATGGTACAACCAGTTATTAGGTTTAGGGCAGGGCTCATCAACTACATTTATTCAAGGGCCAGAATTTTTCTCGGCAGACACTGTGAGGGCCTGATGCTCTCGTAAAGTAAAATAAAATTCTACTTTTCAGATTGTGTTTGTGTTGTAGTTTTTATTTTCTTTTTAAATAGCCCCTTAACTGGCCAGGGCCCGGTGACGGGCCATTTGTAGTCCTTGTAGTCATTCGGCCAATCATGTAACTGGCTGCGCCAAATCACCTGACAAAGCTACGTGACGCCCTCTGAGTGTCACTGGCTCTAGCAAACCCATTTCTTAACATGATTGGCCGAATAGGTGTCAATAAAAATGGGAGGGTCTAGCCTGCCATATAAAATGCACTTCATTCGGCCGGCAGACCAGACGCAGCCAGTTAATAGGCTATGAAATGGGTTTTTCAGAGCCAATAATAACCAGAAGGCGTTATGTAGTTTTTTCAGGTGATTTTTTTTGCTGCCAGTTAAGAGGTTAATATAGGAACAGATTTTTTTCCTCCTCACTAGGCTAGTCTTTCAGTCTTCAGTAATATTCATGGGGCCGGATGGAAAACTCTGGTGGGCCGGATGTGGCCCGCAGGGCCCGCAGTTGACATTCACAGATTTAGGGGGTAATGAATTTTCACACAGGGCCAGGCAGGTTTGGATAATTTCTTCATTTAAAATCTGCATTTTGTATTTACTCAAGTTATTTTTGTCTAATATTAAAATGT
The DNA here is from genome assembly GCF_007364275.1 of Archocentrus centrarchus. Classification (NCBI taxonomy): domain Eukaryota; kingdom Metazoa; phylum Chordata; class Actinopteri; order Cichliformes; family Cichlidae; genus Archocentrus; species Archocentrus centrarchus. Next base: position 35,111,868 of record NC_044352.1, on the reverse strand, counting down.
GTTTGATGATCTGAAACATGTAAGTGTGACAAATATGAAAAAAAAGAAGAAGAAATCAGGATATAAATACTTTCTCACAGCACTGTAAATGACAACTGTCCAGGAATCCTACTGTGTGTCAGTCAAGATGAATTATTTTAGACACACACTACCTCTCTGATAACATGAACGCTTGCATACTATGTCTTTATGATTACAGCACAGTATGTAATGTCATGATATCAGCCTTTTAGCCTGGCTGTAAACACACACACACACATATTTAAATGGATAAATGCAACACATCTTACACAGACCAAGATGTAAAGTAATGAATGCCCCGTGCAAAAGAATGAAAACTAACGTTTTACAACCAAATAGGATTCAGTAGATTTGACAACATGATCTAAGCTGGTTTATTATATTTGCTGAGGTTCTATTTATATATACAATACCTGTGCTCTAAGCCTTTTCGATATATGTGATAATGGGATTCATTGCTTCCCCTCCTTTGCCCTTTTTTATTCTCCATCCCCTCTGCCTGTCATGAACGTCCATCTGAAAAGGAAGGCACTGCATTTAAATTATGCTGGCAGTTTACTGTAAGAGTCCACTGGGGAAATCGAAGAAGAGACAGAGAGGGTGGGTTGGTGGGGGGGGGGTGGGGGTGGGGGTGGGGTAGAATGGAGTTATGGGAAATAGGGTGTAAGGCAAAGTATGTGTACAGATGGGGGAGGATACTGACGGAGATGTTGGGAAGAGGTTGGGTGGGCAGGCAAGGGAAGTGGCAAGAGTGTGGATGTGGAGGAGGGAGGGGTCAGCTGAGTGAGTGAGTGAGTGAGTGAGTGAGTGAGTGAGTGAGTGAGTGAGTGAGTGAGTGAGTGAAATAAATTTGAATGAAGTGGGGACTGGGGGGGTTGTCCAGTTAGAGGGCTGTGACTGCAGGTTTCCTGTCCATCCTCTGTCCTTGATCTGTGTTGTTCAAATATATTTGTGGACACACTCGTGCACCTTCTCTCTCCCCCTCATGTTGTTTCTGTTGACCATGTTAACTGCTGTCTGCTCCTCCTTTTTTACTTTCCCCCCTGATGGATGACAAACAAGTCGTCCCTGCAGCGGAGGACTGGTGCGTTTTTGCTATTTGCATGCAAATTGAACCCCATCCCCCTCCACCCACCAGAATAAAAAAACACTGCCACCTCAATCCTGCATGCGCACACACACACACACACACACACACACACACACACACACACACACACACACACACACACACCTTCCATGAGCCATCTCCTAACTCTTACTTAGTCCGTCCTGCATTGCGTTCATTTTATTTTAGAGGTGTACTTGCTTAACTGAGAGGCTGCTTACATATTTACACCTGCATTTGTTTCAAATCTGCATTTATTTTTACTGCATTACGTATTTTATTTTATAACTTATTTTATTTTGGGCAATTATTTCTTAAACTCCAATTTTAAACTAAAAACGTGTTTTTAGAACTTTAGATGTACAGTTGTGCTCAAACATTTACATACCCCGGCAGAATTTTGCTTTCTTGGCCTTTTTTCAGAGAACACGAATATTATAATTTAAAAAATATTATAATTTAAAAAGTGTGTATAGTGTATAGTATATAGAGTATAGTGTATAGTGTGAATTACTTTTTTTAACTTTTATTCTTCTTATTTATATGTGTGTGTATATATGGTTGCAGGTACAAAATACATTTCACTGTGCATTGTACTGTGTATAACTGTGCATGTGACAAATAAACACTATCTTATCTTATCTCTTATCTCTTTTCCACTGATGCTTAGTGGTTGGGTGAAACCATTTATTGATAAACACCATACACTAAGCATCAGTGGAAAAGATGTTTTTGTGTTATCATTCATATTCACTGAAAAAAGGCCAAGAAAGCAAAACTTCTGCCGGGATCTGTAAACTTTTGAGCACAACTGTTTTAAAAAGAAAAAAGGAAAGAAAAAGAAATGTGCTTGTAGTTCTTGTACTGGTTTTTATGGTTTCAAAATTCTGAGGAAAAAAAACCCTGCTGGGTCTAACATGCATGCATAATCTATTTTTTTATTTTCACATCAATTTTTTTTTCTTGTTGCGAAAGGGACCAGAACACAGTCAGACCCAATTTAGACAGACCCCAGGAATAATTATGCTGCATTCAGTTCAGCTCAGACGTTGGGAACCTCGTACCTCCTACTCAGAAAACTCTGATGGGACAGCTCTTGAAGTCAGAGTTCCAACTGTGAAACTGACAAGTTTCACTCAGCTTAAGAAATTACATCACTCTGTAAACATTACTGAGTTTATATTAGTATATGACGTTAGTTATATTTGTAAGTGACAGCCTTTATTAATATATGGTAACATTAGTAAATAAATAATAAAATAGGCTTTATTATTAAAATATATAGCCTATTTATTAAATATACATGATATATTATTAAAGGATTTAGGCTATATACAGTACTGTGAAAAAAAATTTGGTCCTTTCCTGATTTTTTTAGTTTTGCATATTTTTCAGATCTTCAAACAAATTATTATTTTTTTTTTTTTTTTGCATTTTTGGCCACAGCGGCTTTTATGGGCAGTGGAGAGAGACAGGAAATGGGGAGAGATACAGGGGAAGACACACGGGCAAATTGGCGATGGCCAGGACTCGAACCCGCGCCTCCCGCACCGTAACGCGGCATATGTATGTGGTATTTATTAGGGGGAAAAAAGATAATCAAACCTACCTGCCCCTGTGTGAAAAAAGTAACCGCACCTAACCCAGATAGCTGGCTGTTGCCAACCTTCAGCAGTTTGGAATAAAGGCAAAGCATCCCAGTTTAAGGGTGGAACTTTGACTAGGCTGATCCAAAACCTTCATTTTCATTTTCTTCTTTGCTTGTTTTGTTGTTGTAGGTCTTTGTTGTGTGGTTTTTTTTTTTTTTTTTGGGGGGGGGGGGGGGGGGGCATAAGTTCAAGTCGTGCTTGAGCTTTCAGGGCATGGAACTGATGGGAAGCTGGTATTCTCCTTCAGATTTTTCTAGTTAGAGCAGGAATTTGTTGCGTTCCCGGTAATATTTGATAGACGTCCAGTCGTACGAATGCAAGCAAAAGCAGATCCAGACATCACCATACCATGTTGGACTTATTGGAACGATGTTATTTTGCTTTAGACTTAGTTCGACCTGTGTCTCATCGTGGTGATCACCTTTTGTCTCCATTCACCTGATTGCGTTCTGAAGGCATACATAGTGCTGTCTCTCCATTAGTCCTTGTCAGAGCGATCTGTTCCCCTTGCCCTGCTGTTTGTTAGCCCCAGTGTGGTTCTAGTAGTTCCACTGTGTTCTCTAGTACTTTATAGTTTTTGAGTTTTCCCCTTTAGGAGTTTATGTTTTATCTTTTGGACTTTCTGCAAACAGTCAATAAACAGCTCGCTTTCAGTTTAACCCAGTCTGCCTCCACGCCTCTGCACCTGGATCCTCCTTCAACACTCCCCATGCACTTTTTTGATGTTGCTCTGGGTTATTTTGTGACCTCCTGGATGAGTTGTAAGTGCACTCTTGGGATCGTTTTGGTTGACCACTCCTAAAAGGCTCACCACCATTTTTCCAAGCTTTCTCCAGCTGTGGATAACGGCTCTCACTGTGGTTCACTGGAATCCCAAAGCCTTAGAAATGTCTTTGTAACTCTCTCCAGACTGATAGAGTCAGTGACTTTGTTTTTCATATTTTCTTGAATTTCTTTAGCTCATGGCATGATGTGTTGCTTTTTGGGATCTCCTAGCCTCCTTCACTTTATCAAACAGGTTCTGTTTAAGCGGTTTCTTGATTCAGGAGCTCTGGCAGTAATCTGACCAGGCTGTGGCTAAACTCAGCTTTCCAAAAATTGCAGGGTCCAATATTAACATTAGTTTGATGCTCTGAAACATGGTGTGAAACAAGTGTGACAAATATGCAAAGAAATGAGAAATCAGGAAGGGGGCAAATATTTTTTCCTGCCCACGTCAACCTCTGAGTATAATATAGTACAATATATGATGCTTAAATTAAGGTTCATCTGCATCAGTTTGTGTATTGTAAGGACCACTGATGGATTCACCAATGTTTTTAATGTGTTACTGTTCCCTCCATTTATGATCAAATCAGTTTGATGTCTGAAGGTGTGCAATGATAGGAAATAATAACTGATAACTCATAATAATAATTATAAACAATAATGCCCCTCAAATGTCTTAAAGCTAAAGTAACATGTGAGGAGCAGACAGTAGAGAGATCTGTGTTAAAATGTAGGGAGTGAAAGTAAAAAGCAGTCAGAATAATAAATACATTATTAGAACATCACCCAGTGTAAGGTTAATGCCACAGCTGCCCTAAATTAACAGTATTTGTAATTACCAAAATATTTTTTTTTTGTAATGGTTAATCCGACAGTACACACAAGCTCTTTAATCAAATTATATTTTTAACCTTATACTTGAATTATTGTTATCCAAGAATTTTCAAATTTACTGCTTTACAACAAAGCAGAAAAAAATTGTAGCACGGTTATTATTTTTTCATTAAGAGGCCAAATTACAGTTATTACATGCATTCCTGAACAGATAATTAGGTTTAGTGGTTAAATTGTCAATTTCTGTTGATTAATTTCTGATTAACTTCTCAGAGGAATCCAGTGTAAAAAAGAAAAAAACTCAGCTTGTTATTTACCTAATCAATATCAACATCATTATTAGTTTATAATAAGTTGTTGGCACAAATTCGTTAAGCACTGTACCTGAAAATTATGTACAGTAATGAGGTATTTGTGTTTCCTTACATCCTCACCTCTGTGTCTGAGTAAGTGACATGGACTTTGTTAATAAACAGCTGTTGTTATAGAAAATACATAAATAAGTACTAATAAGTAGTAGTCTGTGTACTAACTATTATAATTATAAAGTACTCATTAAAAAGCTTTGCACTGCTTAAAAATTATAAATAACAGGGAAGTTTTAACCTGAAGGTACACAAACAGGCCAGTGAGAAGAGGAAGGAAGAAAAGTGCATTTGTGGAAATCATAAATGATTCACAAACAGGTATCCATTTCTCTTTCAACACTCCAATCTGGGCCTCATTCTCAGCAACTAGAAGCATCAGTTAAGTGTGTGTGTTGTGGAATCATGTGTAAATCTATGGCATCCTTCCCTTAACATCCTTGGCACTAAAATTACCCATTTCAGCTTGTGCATACTGCCAGTGATGGACAACTTCTGTGGGCACACAATTCTCTTGTGGAGGGTGTTTCCATAAAAACTTGTTTTGTGTTTTCATGCAGATCAGTAACACATCAGAATCTGTCACTGTGCTGGCCCACAGAAGTAGTTACTTTCAGTTGGATTACCATCTGCTCCTACAAATACTGTGACCTGTCATTTTAATAAATACAGGTGCAATGATGTGATTTCTATGTGACTGAAGTGCAGACTTTCAGCTTTAACAAAAGTATTGCATTAAGTGTTTTACAGCCACTTTTTATACACAGTCCCCACTTTCTCAGGCTCAGAGGTAATTGGACAATTAACTGACAAGTAGTTTTATGGCAAGCTGAGGCTTTTTTCCTTATTATTCCATGACAAGCTACACAGATGATACTGGAGCTCTCAACGTGTAATTAAAACCAAATCTACAATCTACAAGTGCAGACAGGGCTGTTCTGTCATTAAAGACAATGATAACATAACAGATTCACAATAAATGGAAAACAAAATAAAATGATGCTTTTCTACTTAGCCAAACCAACAACAACAATCCCACATCCATCCATCCATCCATCCATCAAATCATCCATCCATCCATCCATCCATCCATCAAATCATCCATCCATCCATCCATCAAATCATCCATCCATCATCCATCCATCCATCCATCCATCAAATCATCCATCCATCCATCATCCATTCCATCCTCATCAAAATCATCCATCCATGCATCCATCCATCCATCAAATCATCCATCCATCCATCCATCAAATCATCCATCCATCCATCCATCCATCCATCCATCCATTCATCAAATCATCCATCCATCCATTCATCAAATCATCTATCCATCCATTCATCCATCCATCAAATCATCCATCCATGCATCCATCCATCCATCAAATCATCCATCCATCCATCATCCATCAAATCATCCATCCATCCATTCATCAAATCATCCATCCATCCATTCATCAAATCATCCATCCATCCATCCATCAAATCATCCATCCATCCATCCATTCATCCATTCATGCCTTGAACACCTCACCCAGGAGGCATCATGTCTGAACTACCTCGACTGGCTCTTTTTAATGTGGAGGAGTAGTGGCTCTGCTTTGAGCTCCTCTCCAGTGACTCCTCATCCTATCTCTAAGGGAGAGGCCAGCCACCCTTTGGAGGAAGCTCATTCCTGTCGCTTGTATTCGCAATTTTGTCCTTTTGGTCACTACCCAGAGATCCTGACCATAGGTGAGGGTGGGGATGTAGATCGACTGGTAAATAAACAGTTTCACTTTCACACACTGAGACCATGGCCTCAGACTTACAAGTGCTAATTCTCATACATGCCGTCTCACGCTCGGCTACAAACCATTCCACTGTGAGCTGGAGGCCACCACCTGATGAAGTCAACAGGATCGCATCATTCGCAAAAAGCAGAGATGAGATTCTGAGCCCGCCAAGGCAGAAGCCTTCCACCACTTGGCTACACCTAGAAATTCTGTCCATAAAAATTATGAACTGAATCAGTAACAAAGGGCAGCCCTGGCGAAGTCCAGCACCCACCGGAGTCCAAATTATTACCAGCAATGCAGACTGAGCTCTTCCTGCGGTTGGTATTTGACTATTGGGTCAAATACCAGACAGCATTGATGGAAGTGCTACACACCCCCACCCACCTAATGTATAATAGTGGAGGCCTGCTATGGTGAACCTGAGTTAGTGTACTGATCAGAATTAACTTACAGATCCAAAACAACACACATATCTGTGTCCTGTTACTTCTATTACTATTTTCTTTTCTTGCAGCTACTTTTGTAACTTTTCTTCTTTAATTATTTATTTTAAGCCCAGTAACAAAATAATACACTGGCCAGCTTAGCAGCACCAAAATAGCCAAGAAGACCATGGAAAAAACTAAAGTGGATGATCACAGAATTCTTTCTTAGCTCTTTGCCAAGTCAGGAACACTCTTGAGGAGGAAGGTATGTCACTGTCATACAATTCAGAAGTGACTAGGGCCATACTGGTTGGTAACATTTGACCAAATGTTGCAAAAGCAGCTTCACGGCACAAATGAGTCATAACCCAAAGCATACTGCATAAGCAACCCAAGATTTTCTCAAGACAAAGAAATGGGACATTCTTCAATGGCCTAGTCAGTCGCCTGATCTCAGCATGCTTTTCAGTTACTGAAGACAAACCAGAAGGCAGAGAGATCCACAAGCAAGCACAACTGAAGCCAGGATTTTCAGCCTTTTATTTAAAACTATATTAGTGAGTCCACTTTTGTGCTTCTGAAAATGGGGGGCTATGTATAAGAACTGAGGTAATACTTTTGGTAGTCTTTGAATTAAAGGTGACAATCTGCACTTTTGTCACATCTTGATTGTTTGATTTAAATCCACTGAGGTGCTGTTCAGAGGCAAAATTACAAAAACCATGTCATTGTCCAAATATTTATGGACTGACTGTAAGTCAGGCATTATTGTCTTCCCTCATGATTCTGTAACCAACCATAATACGGTTTTATTCTGCATACAGCATGAGTCTGTTGTGAAGTCCCTCTCCACTCCCTCCTCCTTGTCTACCTGTTTGGGTGCAAGCTTTTCCTGCAGGTAGTGGATGTGTGGATTGTGGCAGTCAGGAACACTGCCACCTTGTTCCAGTGTGAACGTGCTCCACAAAACACCTTCTTGGAACTCAGAGGTCTATACTAGGAAGTAGGATTAGGACACTGAGGTTTCAGTGTTATGAGGGTGGTTCACATCTTACTGGGGGTACATCGCCATGGTAACTTGAGCTGCAGCCCTAACCTGCTCAGAGTACATTATGTTTGAGATCAGCAGATACAAAACCAGCACCTACTGACCCGTCAGTTCTCTAGAAAATCACATTCTCATTCCTAGAAGAGCCCATAGGGACTGTAATAGGCTCTGAAGTTTTTAAAGATGATCCGAGGTCTTTGTGGTATTGCAAGCATCAACAAGAATTATATAGACTCTTAGGAGCAACTTCATTTTTTGCTCTTTTAACTCTTTTTATGTACGCAATATAGTTATCTAATAAGCAGAAAGGTATGTGGTTCAATTCCAGTAGGAGCCACAAATCCGTGAGGGTTGCGTCAGGTAGGGTATCTGGTGTAACAAAAAAATCTGCCAAATCAAGCATGTGGAGCTACCTGCTGTGGCAACCCCTTGGGAATAACATAGCAAAAAAAGTGGCTTCACAAAACATAACATAGCAGTGTAATCTTACAAGAGAGCTTTGTACTTATTGATCTTCTATATAATTTGTTCTTAGACCATTTAACACCACCAGGAGTGCAGCTGAAACAATATAACTGAAACATCTAAGTAGCACATTAATTTAATGAAACGCAGTTGTAATTACAGTCAGATCTTCCTTTGTCTTAATTCTAAAGCAATGACACTGATCAGTCTAATAACTTACAGCATGTTTACCAGCTTTCTGTCCTGGCTTTAAACACACTACACTGATACAGTCACAGTGCACATTCATGCTACACCCACATTTTTTTTAATATTTGGATGCAGCTTGCAAACAGTGACTCATAACCAGATTTGTAAACCCCGGGTTAACTGCCAATGTTAGGATAATGAAGCCAGATAAGGAAAAGATATCGTAGGTGTGCTGACCCTGCTTTGTAGATCGGCACCAGGTTTTAAGACTACAGACTGTTGCAGGACTTTCATTAGTGTGCCATCATGTTACCTCGTTCCTCACAGGCAGGGTAATAACATTTATTTAATGGAAATCATTTAGAGGGCCACATTAAGGCTTTAAAATGTGCATCCCTCATGGATCTTTCTGCCTTTGCTTGGTTTGGTGATTTCCTCTGTTTCTATTTTCTGTTGTAAGTTGGTGGTTTCTGTCTCCTCAAACTATCAAAAAAAAAACCAAAAAAAAAGTCAAGCTTCAGATTTTTTCAGAATGCCACATTATTCATTTAAAGAGCTAGAATAAATGAGCATTTGCAGTTTTCTCCACTCTACTGCTTCCTTGCCTTTTTCTCCTCCTTCCCTCAAACTATAACAGGAGCACAAACAGACCATTATGCCAGACAGGCAGACATGATTTCTCTCTATCTGTCTCCCCTTCTCTCTTACTTGTACACAGACACAGCACACAGCCCTGCCGCTTCCTCTCCTCGTGAATGAAAGAGGAAGTGCAGAGGAGACTGAAGTGTAAAGAGTCCTCTGTCTCCTCCGTCTCTCGCAGACAGGAGTGACACCACAGCCGACAACAACAACAACAACAAGGACAGTGACAAGCGACGCTGCCGAATTATTCATGAGGGCTGAAGAACGCAACCGCAAAGGAGCTCAGTGTCTACAAAACTCACTCACTCAGCAGCCTGTGTGTTTTCAAAGCCGTCCCGTTCATGAGTTACAGCCCCAAACTTACACCCTCCAAGAAGACATTTCCCTCTCAATGGCGCCCACCTGGTCTGAGAAAGGAAAGCGCCAAACTCAGGCTTCAACTATCAAAGTGCCTATTCTCCAACTTGGTTGAAAAGTTTTCAGTTTGTCACAAGTGGCGCTCTGTTGCAAAACAAGACAACTTTGTGTGACACCTGAGCTCATACAAAGCGTGTGTTAAAACACTGTGTGCTGGTGGGAGATACGCTTCACATCTATAATGAGGAGATAAACAAACTTTGTCTCAAGTCACTTTTCAGTCGGTGAGACTTTGGGAAAGTTTGAAAACAACACTTTCCCCCAGAAAAAAAGAAAACACATTTCATAAGCCGATGCCTCTGCTTCTACAAAAAGAAAGCACACATTATCTCTCATCTTTAAAAGACAACTGTGAATCCCTTATTGTAAAAATGTATTTAAATGGCTTTTTATTGATCTCATTAAGCTGCGCTGGTTATTTGTTTATTGAAGAAAGGCTTTTGTGTTTTGCTGACTGGGCCATAAACAGCTATGGTCCTCAGTGGAGTCAGCAGGGCAGCCTCTTTATTGCTGCCATGTTAGGAAAATAGTTTGTTTTGTGCTTTTTATTTCAGGGCAAGATAATATTAAGAAGCCCTTCCTCCTTCCCATCATCCAACTCTTTATTTTCTAATCAAGGTAACAAAAAACATCCCAAAATAATTTGTAAAAACATGATTTCAGGACAAAAATGACACATTGCTCCTGTCTGAAACATACTTTTGTATCGTTCGTTCCCTCCTCGCTGACTCCTGCAGGCTGTCAGCAGGCACAGTATCACCTGCAGAGCTCCTGCCTAAGATCGTATTAAAGAAAACAGAGATGGATCCTGATTACTGAGCCTCAACATCAGCCAGTGTCATGCTGTTTTTGGAGTTGGGAATATTATTTATAATATTTCTATAATATTAATATAACATGATCCTAATTAATACATAATGTAATTAATATTGTTTCTAAAGATGTAAACCTGAGTAGATCAGTGTGTTCCAGTAGTTGATATTCACTAAATAACATATGAAATGAACTGGTGTGTCAGAGCCGGAGAAAGTCAGGATTTGTTGAAGGAAGTCTTTCAGGAGGCAGCTTCACTCCAGGTCACTGTCATTTATTATAATAAATGATTTTAAAGTTAACTTATTGGGAAAGAATAACTCTTTCTAAAGGAAAAGTTTTCATTAAACCAGCTTTCTGAACCTCTGCACTCTGTTTCATGTGAGATGAAATAAACCACATGGTTTAACTCACAATGCTGAAGTTTCAGAATAAACTGGAAATTGAATTTATTTATTTATTTATCTTTACACAAAACAAAGAAATTATATTGGGAAGGAAAAAACTATTAAAATAACAAAAACTGTGTACATTCAGCATACAGTGTTATTGCATTTGTGATTCATCTCAGAGCAGTTTGAATAACTGGGTGTGGCTGGCTCATTTAGCTCGTCATCAAAGTATTTACTAAAATGAGACCGTTTTTAGCTTCTTTTTTTTCATAGCAGAGAAACAAGCAAACTAGCTTTAATATGTGGCTTTGCTTTACCAACTTTCTTGCTCAAGCTAACCAAGCAATATTAATATGTTGTAAATAATAATTTCCCTATGTTTTTTGTATGGTCCTTACATTACAATATAAAACGCCTTGAGGCGATTGTTGTGATGTGGCATTATATAAATAAAATTGAATTGAACTGAACTGAATATCATAAAAGGCAGGCAGAAGCCAAAATAACAAGATAGCAGTGGTACCTCAGCCAGGGGGGGGTCCTCTGCTGAGAACTCTGCATTTCCTTATTACTTACAATAGAGGTGGGCATCTACACCACAACATTATGCTGCCTCCTACCGTTCACAATTTACAGCTTCAATGTGAATCTTACAAATTGTTCCTTTAATGTTTGTGGTTGTCTGAACAGTGAAACACTGGAAACAGTCATTTCTGATGGTTACCGATGGATCCTATTGGATGGAATCTGTGGACTAGTAGACCTACACTATTCCCAAAAATTCGAACCACATTCAGTTTTAGTCATGACAGAAAACAGGCTGCAGACGTTTGTGTTCAGATCAGTGTGACCCTCGTACAGGTATGTTCAGCCAGCCAACCCTATTTATCTCTGGGCTCACCGTCTCAATTGCAACCTCCCAGCACTGATAAGTGCAGTCCCCCCTGAACAGGATGAAAGCTCCAGGGTTCACGGGCTGCACAAGCCCCCCACTGTGGGGGGCATAACTCCCCTGAAGCTCCCTGGAGCCCCCACAGGGTTGAATCTGATGAATGTGGGTCACAGGGAGCGCCACTGTGTGTGTGTGTGTGTGTGTGTGTGTGTGTGTGTGTGTGTGTGTGTGTGTGTGTGTGTGTGTGTGTGTGTGTGTGTGTGTATTTGAGACAGTAAACTGTCAGACTGCCTTTGGGGTGATAATAAAGAAAGGACCTATTTCTCTAAGCAGGCGGTGGAGCATTAAGATATACAAACACATGAAAAATGAAAACACAACTACACTTTTATGAAACAGAGTCCCACACGCAAGTGTGCAAAGTGCAGGAAGACAAAAAAAAAAAAAAAGAGTGGATCTGAATCCTGATTTACACTTTAGGAAAGGAAGACGTTCCACTTCACAGATCAGGCAGCAAACACAAAAACACACAGCGGAGCTACGGTGCATATTGTGTAACACTAACACTGTCCCGCTGAGCCTGCTGGCAGCGCACTTCCACTGCATTTTCTGCCATCCTGCCCTGCGTATCTCTGTGACTGATCCATGAATACTGCATGGCTTTCCTGGAAGCACAGGGCCCTGTGGAACTAGTAGGCAAAATGTGCGGGTTCCTCTGCAGGTCACTGTGCCACACCGTCTCCACTCTATATTTATTCAGAATGAACCTGACTGTGAGTGTTTGTGCATGTGAGTGGGTTTGTGTGGGTGGTTGGGTGGGACAGGATGACACAGACTGAGAGATGCAAAAGAGCATTTATCTTTGTGTGCAGGTAGTTGATGTTGTATTTATGTGGTGAGTTTATGGTTGATTTATTTATTTTTATTTTTTTTTGGGGGGGGGGGGAGGACTAGGTGTGTGCCTGTGCTAGATCTGAAATAACACGTACCAGGAAGATAATGTCACATGTTTGCCTGCATGGACTTCAGCGCTCAGTCTGCGCTCAGAATGTATTCAGTGTACCAGAAGAATCATGATGTCTCACACTGGGCAGGGGTGGGGGAAGGGTGTGTGTGTGTGTGTGTGTGTGTGTGTGTGTGTGTGTGTGTGTGTGTGTGTGTGTGTGTGTCAGAGAAAGAAAGAGACAAAGATGACCAAACACTAGCTACAGACAATATGTGCACCACATTTCCCATTTCCGAGTTGTTACGGGGGAAGTAGACGTGGGGGGGTTGCAGCTCTTTTGGCGATAATAGCAGGGAATGCAGACAATGGTGAAGGTGATTCAATAAACAGCCCAGATGCTTCATTTTGAAACAGAAAACACACACATATTCATAAGCACACAGACACACAATATAGGTGCACAATGAGAACCCTCCTTTGTACAACTTGACATATGGCGTGCACAATTTCCCTCGCAATTTCAGATCCAACTCCCACAGACGTCCTCACACGCCGGCAAATTGCCATACCTCCCCCTACACACGCACGCACACACACACACACACACACACACCCTCACCTCCCTCCCTCTGTTCTTCTTTCCTCATTGCCCCGTCTCTTCATCCTTCCCTCCCAATTCACTCTTTTTTCTGAAAGTCATCTGCTCGCTAAGCAGTAAGCAACATTGCAGGCCGCTTGCAGAAATGAGAGTATACAAATGATTTGTGGCACAGGCGTCCCATTGGCGCCAGCCTAGATGGCGGTGAGGAGGAGGAGGGGGTCCAGAGTGGGCTGGGTTGGGGGGATAATGTCACTTTCACCTTGTGTTTTTCTAGCAGGCCCATGATGATCATTTTTCCCCATTTTCATCGCAAATTTGTTTTGGGCAACGCTAGCGAGAGAAGAGAGAGTGAGCCAAAGTGCAAGAGGGGGAGATGGTGGGTGAGAGCAAGTCCCCCCCTTATGCTTTGGTGAGTGGAAGCAGAGAGAGAGACAGAGAGAGAAAGAAGAGGGGGGTAAACAAGAGAGAAAGGGGGAGGACGGAGGAGGAGGGCATGTATAAGGGGGATGGAGAAAAGAGGAAAGCGAGAGGTTGGGGGGGGGCATCTGCACAGTGACCTTTTTCTGATCCAATCTCACTGATGAATCCTAATGAAGGATTTAATAAAATCACAGTTTACAATCTGTCTCTGCATCAAAGCATGCAATCCAATTCAAAACACAGGCCCATCTACATTTCCAATATTGTTGCAAACCCATCAACCCCACGAGCCCTTCCCCGAAAACTAAGCGAGCGCATGTGTGTGTGTGTGTGTGTGTGTGTGTGTGTGTGTGTGTGTGGGAGGGAGGGAGGGAGGTAGAAACAGAGAGAAGAAAAAAATTGGCCAGGCCAGAGAATGAGCGGCTGGCGCATTTGTTCCAGCTGTAGCCTAATGTCACAACTCGTCATATTCATTTGGCCTCCTAATGAGGCTAAAGTCAACAAGGTGCAGCATACATGAGTGGAAGTGCTGCTGCTGTGGCTCACTGCTAAATGAACACAGAGAAACAGACGAGAGAGTAAAAGACACAGGGCATGACGGTGAGAGAGAGCAGAACACGAGAAATCATTTCAAACTTGATAACACACAAGGCTTCACACAAACGCACTCCTCATACACATCATCATCTGACATTTCCCTGAAATCAAAAGGGCACACCTGTTACACTGACAGTGAGCTTTGAGTCTGCAGAGTAAACAAGACAGACTGATAGATCAATGCAACCGTTTGAATGTCTGTAAGGTGATGCAGTGAAGTGGAGAAGACAGGGCTGACGGTCGTAAAGCAAATCATTTAAAAACACCAAACCTGTGGGACTCTGTAAATACTCTGCAACAGTGACATCTGCTGGTCAAAGCTTAAGCTAGCAGCAGTGTATCAGATTTCAAAACAAGTTAAAAAAAAAAAAAAAAAAAAAAAAAAAAAAAAATATATATATATATATATATATATATATATATATATATATATATATATATATATATATATATATATATATATATATATATATGAAAAAATACTTAAAGGGTCACTCCACCAAATTATAAGTTTAGTTTGTTCATCATAAGGAGTACTCATTATGATGGAAGGCCAGTGTTGTGAAAATATCCCTGCAGGTCCATATGCAGATTAATGTTTTAATTAAATTGTTCATGATTTGCTGAGATCACAGATCTTTCAGTTTTCCAAAGTCAAGCCTGCTCAGAGGCAGGTTTATTCTGTATAAATGAGATTAAATGATGGACCTACACAGCAGCACTTGACCATTCTGCGCAATTCTCATGTGAGAACCGGCTTCAGGTTTTAGAGAGGTTCTAGTTTTAGTCAGGAAGGAAAAATTAATATATGTAGACTAATTTAATTGCACCACATCTATCTATCCACATTCTTAGCTTCTTACTCATTTAATTACAGAGCTAACAGAGAGGCCTGTGTTTCACAAAGAGATGAAATAAAGCTGCATCCTCCATGACTCATAGGAAATTAGTGTACATTAATCAGTTATAAGTTGTGTTTGTTTGCTTGCTTAGGGGTGGCTGTAGCTCAGGAACTATGAAGATTGGTGGTTCAATCCCTGGTTCCTCAAGTCTGCATGCCAAAGTATCCTTGGGCAAGATACTGAAGCCCAAGTTGCTCTCTGATGCAACTGCTGGAGTATGAATGTGTGTGAATGTGTGAATGAGGCATGTTGTATAGAGAGTATATGAACCAGTTCATTCACATTTGTTTGTGATTCTGTCATCTTCTTCTTTGTAGACAGGATAACAATTTCTGTGCATAATCTTAGCCTGCTTTGATTTAAAGATTTGGACCTTTTCCCAGTGTGTCTGTTTGTGATCACATTTACTGACTGATGGTTTTACTGTTACCTCAGAGTTCACACAGTGCTTAACAATGTATTAGATCATCTCTCATAATAACAAGAAAACACAAATATTCTAGAAATATGTCAATAACTTGTTTACAACTAAAGTTACTGAATTCACATTTTTATACCCAAAATTTCACGTCTCTTATTGAGAAGTCAGAAATTAATCAAACATAACATTCACCCACTAAAAGGAATTTTTCTGCTCAGGAATGGAAGCAAATAACTGTAATTTGGCATCTTAATCAAAAAAATAATAATCTGCTTTATTAGATTTGTGCTTCTTTTCTGTAAAACAATATATGTGAAAATTCAGGGATAGCAACAATAATTCTATTTTAGCATTAAAAATATCATTTGAATTTAAGAGCTTGCAGAAACGCAATACACAATTTGGCAATTACCAATACTGTTACAATTAAAGGCAGCTGTGGCATAAACCTTACACTGGCTGGTGTGTGTGTGTGTGTGTGTATATATATATATATATATATATATATATATATATATATATATATATATATATATATATATATATATATATATATATATATATATATATATATATATATATATATATATATATTCCCCAAAGGTAGAACTATCATCAGCTCCACCTTCTGGAACTAAACCTGCACCAGGATTCTTCACGTAGGCAAGGATCAAATGTAGTGTTGCATGTTGTGATGATATTGACTGCCCATCATCAAATTGGTC
Source organism: Archocentrus centrarchus (assembly GCF_007364275.1). Classification (NCBI taxonomy): domain Eukaryota; kingdom Metazoa; phylum Chordata; class Actinopteri; order Cichliformes; family Cichlidae; genus Archocentrus; species Archocentrus centrarchus. Next base: position 35,095,450 of record NC_044352.1, on the reverse strand, counting down.
TTCCATTTTTAAACCCTCCCCCAACACGAGCAGTTCAAGAGGAACCGCAGAACAAACGTCCATGGAGGACGTGTCAGCAGGGTGATTAGAAACATGCAGTTTGGCTCTTTGGTTGAGCAGCAACTCACTGCTCCACCCTGCCACTCCAACCACAGCCACTTGCTGCATCTGCTCACTGTGTTAATAAATAATATAACTCCATCTGCACAGTAGCCACAAAAATGGGCTCAAAGCCATGCTGCTAATAGCAGGTTATAGATCAGCTGTATCTCTGAGGACTAGGAGCATTGATTGGATATGAAATCTAATGTATGACTGTTGCCTGCATCTGTACAGATGTAATTTCTGCCCAATTAAACTTTAGATTGCAGTCACTCTCTGTACCAACAACACCCATTAATGAGACTGTGCCAGAATCCCAGTCTACACGGACTATTCTGTGAGCATATATGGTTTAAACACGGGTCTTCAGCGCTGGGAATGTGCTGCATATTTGCCAATTCTGTGTGAGTGTGTCTCCAGAAGGCTCCAGAGTTGATCAGAGTGTGGAGCGACAGCTGTGCCACAAATCAGCGTCCATTTACTGGTGACAGAGTCATTAAAGCCTGCTCATCTCATAAAACACAATGCACATGGTCAAATAGCATTCACTCCACTCATGCTCATAACTCAGTCTACTGGGCACACACACACACACACACACACACACACAGACAGATGCATATGCAAACACAGTGTCTCACAAAGCTAAACTGAGTGTGTCAATTGGACTGAGCATGGGGGGCAGACAGTGTGTGTGTGTGTGTGTGTGTGTGTGTGTGTGTGTGTGTGTGTGTGTGTGTGTGTGTGTGTGTGTGTGTCATTTGTGCATCCATAGGGTGTAGGGTGATAACAACACAGATGGATATTTGCTAAAAGCACAGCAGCTGTAAACACTCTCACACTTTGTGTTTTACGATAAGTGCACACCAGCACACCACAACACGTATCCGATATTCTTCTCTCTCAGTTTACAAAATTCAGGCAAATCAGCTGTATGGATGAAATATACTCAAAGTCTTTTTTTCTTTCTTTCTTTTCGCAACCAAATTCATGTTTGAGCATTATTAAGTATTTCTTGAACAGTTTTCATTCTGAATATTGAGTTCCACGTGGTGCTGTAGAAAAGTGTGGGTCAGCTTTCCCCTTCACACATTTATACACCAGGTTACAAAGTGCTATCAGAGGATTAATGCACCGTGGGCAGGCACTGAGGTGTAAAATGTCACTAACCTCAGTCTTATCTGGGGTCAGCTGCTAGACACCCAGAAGGTTGCAGCAACACCTGAGCCTACACAGTACAGAATGGAGATATGTTTGTAGTTGTAGCAGTGTTAGTAAATATGTTTACTCTGAGAGAAATGAACATTTAAAACCGTCTATGAGAATTTGGGACTACGTTTTAGTAGGCTTAAATAAAACAAAAAGAAGATCTTCAATTTAAGAAAATCTAAAAAGAAAAAAATAATAATGCATCTTAAACAAATACAGATTGTACAAACTTTTTAATCTATCCCTCCATCCATTTTCTGACTGCTGTTTTAATTAAGGGTCACAGGAGAACTAGAACACATCCTAGCTGTCATAGGGGGAGAAGTCAGATCAGAAGTCAGATATTTACTTGGGAATACCAATTTTAATCCAAGTTCGATTGTATTTGTTTGTGGACAGGAACATGCATCTTTTAACATTTCTTTGTAGAGTCACAGCAGCATCGAAAACTACAAAATTTCATAGCAAAATCATTTTGTTTCAGTGGAGTCACTTTATTTGACATAGCATCAGTGCATCGCGTTGACCGTGCTGACTTCACCGTGCTGCAGTTCACCAACCCGGGCGACGAGCAGTTACAATGTCAGGAAGTTTATTGGACTTTTTTAGAATTGTCATGTCCATGTGACTGTTTGCTTGTTGAATCTGTACTTGTATGTACAGAAGTTATTTTGTTGGAACTGCTATTACATCACTGCTGTCACACAGTTAAAACATGACAACCCTGTGTGTATCCCTCCTCACCATATCCATGATCTGCAGCTTTCCTCCTGCCTGGCAGCTCTATATATCCACTATATCCTTCCTCTGCAAACGTCCAAACCATCTCATCCCTACTTCTTGTGAGGTACTTTGAGTGCACTATATGAGGTATAGGTGTATAATACTAACTATACATTTGGACAGTAGTACAAAATGAATCCAGTTTAAAGTTTATTCCAATAAAGACTAAATAGTGAGATTTGGGACACTGCTCCAGTGTAACTTTACAAACCCAAAAATGTTGGGACACTGTGTAAAATGTACAAAAAAACAAAAACAAAAAAACATATTTATTCACAATAGAACAAAGAAAAAATATCAAATGTTTGTACTAAGAAAAAAAACCAGCCTTTCTTAACATCTGGGAGCTGAGGAGACCAGTTGATGGACTTCTGGGAGAGGAATGTTCTCCCATTCTTGTCTCATATAGGATTTTCCTGGTTTTCTCTGTCATATTTTTTATTTCAGGATGGAGCAAATGTTTTCAGCTGGCGAAAGGTCTGAACTGCAGGCAGGCCAGTAAAGCACCTGCACTCTTCTACTATGTGGCCATGCTGTTTAATAACTGCAGCATGCAGTGCAGCGCTGTGCTGAAATATCCAAGGCTGTCCCAGAAAAATACATTTGGATGGGATTATATGTTATTCCTGTGCAGACAATACAGCAGTGCTGGTGCCTTTCCAGATGTGCCAGCTGCCACCATACCATCAGAGATGTAGACTTTTGAACTGAGCACTTAGTCAACAGGATGCAGTGTTCATGTTTTTCAAACAGACTTTCACATTTCAGTTCATCTGACCAGAGAAGAGTTTTCCACTTTGCCTCGGTCCATTTTAAATGAGCTCAGGTTGAGAGAAGACGGAGGCATTTCTGGATCAATTTCACATACGGCTCGTTCTTTGCATCATAGAGCTTTAACCTGCATTCGTGTGTAACACAGTGTGCTGTGTTCACACACAGAGATTTCTGGAACTGTTCCTGAGCCCATGCAGGGATTTCCATGACAGAACCATGCCTGTTTTTAATGCAGTGCAGCCTGAGGGCCTGATGATATCCTCCAATATTGAGTGAATATTGATGCCTTGTCACTTGTCCACAGATTTCTCCAGATTCTCTGGATTTTTTGATAATATTAGGTACTGTAGATGATGAGATATTCAGAGTTTTCACAATTTTACATTGAGGCATATTATTCTGAAATTGTTTCAAAATTTATAGACAGTTTTCTTGCAGATTGGTGAACTTCTGCCCATGTTTACTGCTGAGAAACTCCGCCTCTCTAAAGTGCTCTTTTATTTTAGCCAATCATGTTACTGACCTGTTGGCACTTAATTAACCTAATTAACTTTCAAATGTTCCTAAAGTGTTTTTTAAGTACTACTTACTCTCCCAACTTGGTAGAGCAGGTCGCCTACTGATCGGAAGGTCAGCGGTTCGATTCCTGACTACTCCAGGCTGCATGCCAATGTATCCTTGGGCAAGATACTTAACCCCAAGTTGCTCTCCGACGCAATTGTTGGAGTGTGAATGTTAGATAATTAAAGCGCTTAGCTTAGTTAATCATGGAAGTGCTTGTATGAATGGGTGTGAATTGGTAAATGTGTTGTATAAGTGCTCTGAGTGCTCAGGCTGAGTAGAAAAGCGCTATATAAGAACTAGTTCATTTACCAACTTTTTAAAAACATTTTGCTGTGATTAAATTCAGTGAGTTCATATTTTTCACTATGAAATAGTAAAATGTTTCAATTTAAACATTTAATGTGTTTCTATGGTGTAAAAACTTTAACACTTCCTACAACTTTCAAGCTTAAACTTGAACAGATTATAGCTGACTGTTGCTCAACCACACACACACACACACACACACACACACACACACACACACACACACACACACACACACACAGACACACACACGTTAGTTTCCTCTCGCTTAACTCACCTATTCTTCTTCTTACTCCAGCTTTTTATCCAGCTGTCATGATTTCCATGCTTGCTCCCTGTTAATCTGGGATGTTCGTATGTTATTGGTCATGTTTGTAAATGAGAAGTGGTTCTCAAACATTTTACCTGGTAAAATAAAGATTTTAAAAACAAGATTTGCACATTCTGTTTTTTGTTTACATTTTACACAGTGTCCCGAGCTTTGAAATTGGGGTTGTAAGATGAGGACTCGCGATGGCGGGTCTACTGTTTCTTTAGGGCAATGCTGGACTGGGTATCCAGTGGAAAGGATACTCTGCTGTGAGTGGAGGTTATAGTTAGGGCAGGCCGGTCGTAAAACAACTATCACCTTTTGATATATCATTTGACCAGTTTACTTGATCTGTGTTATGTAAAGGGTTAAACCTTCAGATAACAAAGGGCTGAAGAAAACTGGAACGTTCCCAAATGGTTGTCCCTACAGCAAAAAGTGCAGAGGACTTCACATGGAAATGTGTCTAAATTTGAAAGTGGAAATTTTCAAAAGGACTCACCCATGAAAATAAAAGTAGTGCACACTGAAGAGGGCACTGTGGAATATCTCAGATGTGTGACTAATTACACTGTAAACCCGGCTAAGTTGAACCTACTTAAAAAAACCAAGGTAACTCGTTGCCTTAAATTTTTTAAGTAATGAAACAGTTTATTTAACTCAGCCTGTTAAGTAAGCACTACTCCATTTCCAATTGAACTAAATTGCATGTTCTAATTGACCAAACTTATCTTTTATAGTTCATGAAAAAAAAATGCCTTTTTGATCAATCAGTCTTTTCATGGTTGTGTGGGGGTGTTGGGGGCTGGAGCCTATCCCAGCTGACAAGGCAGTAAGATGCAGGGTACACCCCGTACAGGTCACCAGCCTGTTGCAGGGCTGACACAGACAACCATTCACACCTGTGGGCAATTTAGAGAGACCAATTAACCTACTGCATGTGGGAGGAAACCCATACAGACACAGGGAGGGCTAAGGTGGAATTGAACCCAGACTATCAGATAGCTATTCCAGCTGTGAGGCAGCAGTGCTAACCACCACACCACCATGCTGCCTAGTAACACAAATATTTTTTACAGTGTTGAACTGTGTCTGTTTAAATTTGGTAAATAAACATGATAAAACTCAGCCCTGTCGAATGCTGGTACATTAACATTTACAAATTTGTCCATGGAACAATAAAAAAACTATACGAGAGAGCGTTGTGAACAAAAACACCAAATATCTACTATTCCAAACAGCAAGAGGCCTGGGCCAAGCCGGAATTGAACCCAGACCTTCTAGATAGTATTCTACCTGTGAGGTAGCAGTGCTAACCATCATGCCACCATGCAGCTGCGCATTAATCCACTCTGTTAAAACTGGAATAAACTAGATTTTTAGCAGGTGCAAAACTTGATGATATTAAGTTGTTTGAACTCAAACACATAATTACAATAAGATAGACCATCAAAAAGTACAGTCTACTCAGCATTAACAAGTAATGTTCACATTCTAGGTAATTTTAAGTAATATGAACTCAATATTTTTAAGTGGAATCAAAATCTGGGTTTACAGTGTAGGGTGCAAAGCTTTTCTTGGACTTTGGACTTTGATTTTAGTTAAAAATTAAATACATAAAAGAGACCCCCCACCCCATGCCTTTCATTGCACATCATGTGTTTTGACTCCTAGCATACTTATAGGTCCAAATATTAATTAGATGCACATTTTTTTATTTGAATAATCCTTGGACCTTTTTAAATATTTATGGATCATGGATCGTGCATTTTTAGTGATGGATCTGCAACCTGTCCACTGTATACCCCGCCTCTGTGACAGCTGGGATATTCTCCGGCTCCTGTGCAGCCCTAAGTTTGCCAATAAAGGATCACATGTTAGGCACTGCGATGACCAAATTTCTCTTTAGCCTGTATTAAGTACAAATCTTAAATGTTTAGAAGTGACTTCTTCCTTTTCTAGCAAATAAGTTGATGTAGGCTGCTTTCAGTTACCATATTAGACCCTACAACTCCTCAGTGGAGAAGGGACCAGATGATGTGTGTAGGAATCATTTATGCAGACGAAGCGCTCCACACACACACACCACACATGCAGACTTCCTCATCCGATCTTACCTTTCTCAAAGAGTTCACAATCCTTCATGGCCTCAGAGCGTGTAAGCACAGCTGTTGATGACCTGTTGACCTTGAGATGGAGAACTCCACAGGGCATCACCGTGTGCCTGAAGAGGAAACGCAAACACTGAAAGCATAGTTTCTACAATACATTTCACTGTAAGGTGTCAAACCAAAGCATGTTAGCAGTGTTTTTTGTTTCTTTCTAAAAGAATAATTTTGTGCAAAATTCACAGAAGCGACATGAAAGCAAAGAAACTTACCTCTGCTGATAAAAGTTGTGAATCAGCTCCTACTTAAACGTTCAAAACTGACGTTAAAACTTTTTGACCTCTGATAGTCTTCGATATCTTCCAGCTCAAACAGATAGCAAAATTTTAAAAATAACTGTGGTGCTGAGCTCCACGGTGACAGGACAACAGAGAGGAAAAGTTCCTCTTTTCTTAAGAATGCTGTCGGAGTGGTTTTGTTGCCACTTAAACATTCAGGAAGAGAAGAAGTCACAATGCTGTCCTTTCAGGGGTTAGAGGGAGAGCAAAACAAGGGAGGGGGGGTCACACAAACCAAAATATAGCTGTGGGCTTAAACTCCACTGAGCATGTGTCATACATTTATTTTGAAAAACCACTTATCTTCAGTGTACTGTTCAGGAAAATACACGCCATTGAGATGAACTATTTAAAACTTAAATTTGGATTTACAGCAGAAGAGTCAAAACATGCCTTCAGAGAAGTAATTCAATAAATAGGCATGGTTTCTTGACAGCATGCAGATCAAAGTAACAGCAGAGAGTCACTGTGCCCCAGGCAACTCCGCCAGTCCCTCACACAGCTCCCCATTGTCCTGCCTTGTGACTGTAAGTGCATCTCCTCTCAGCCTCCTCTTTTCATTCCACTGTTTTCCTCAGTGAGATGGCCACAACGAGCAAAATTCAGTGGCCAAAAGTCACAAGACTGCTTTGAGAAAATGCTCCAAATCTCTCTCTTAGTTAAAAAAAATTACAAATAGTTATCTCCAGAAAATGTTTGAATGGGGTTTCCTCCGCTCATAAAGACACGAGATCCACAACATCCACTTGTTCCCAGCAAACATAAACCCTCACCTGGATCTTGTCAGTTAAAGTCTGTTGAACATGTGAAGAGGAGTAGACAGGTGGGTGGGTGGGTGCTGCAGTGATTTCCCTAAACAAACAGACACAGAGAGCACCTGTAATTCAAATACCAGCCCGGCATGTAAAGTGAAACCAAGTCATGTCTCCAAAACCTCAATTTGCCTGCATTTGAATGCAGCAAAGAGAGGCCAGGATGCTCTCTATAAGTCACTCGGGCGCTTTGGACAAAATAAGATGACTCACTTTAATTTACTTCATGCGTCTTTCAGGAAAAACATGACTATATCCCCTCTGTGTGGTCAGCTATTCAGTGTTGATAACAGCATGGAATAAGCAGCATAAAAGGAAAATTCACTTTTCAAACATTTACAGTAAATATTTGGTAGTTGAGCTGGTTTCATTTTGAGCAAAGCTTTCTCACTGGAGCAGAAAATGTCTGCCCTCTTGTGGACAGAGGCTGTAAATGCAGTCTGGGTTTTAAAAGGGAAGTATTACTTAGCATGAAGTGAGGGTCAGCATGCAGAGGAAGCATTCTGATTTGCATGACAGTTTGTGGCTTGAAGAGCTTTCAGTAGCTACGATAACAGCTAGTCGCCTGTGATCAGCCTGATGCATATCTGGATCTCTTCTCTTCATCTAGTAATGATAGTGATTTTGTTTCCAGCACCACATTCATTAACTTTATGTCACAAGGTCAGCTACACAAGTGTTTAGGCACTGCTACAAAATCTATGATCTTTAAAATTTTAACGTTCACATTCATGCAGAAGATGAGAGGCTGACCAAATACTGAATGGTAAATGGAGCGGTACTTATACAGCATCTTTCTACTCATTTGAGCACTGAAAGCACTTCCTTTGAGTGCTCAAATGAGTGCTTTGTCGCACACACACATTCGTACAGTACTTCTATGCCTAACTGCTTTCCAACATTCACACACTCACACTTCGATGGATCCACTCGGAGTGCAGTACCTTTCCCAAGGATACTTCAACATACGGACTGGAGGAGTCAGGAATCAAGCCAGCAACCTTCTGATTGGTAGACAACCCACTCTACCACCTGTGCCACAATTGTCCCTATTGACAAGAAAACTATTGTATAATGTATTATAAACTGTATAGTTCTATAATCACAGCTGTCAAAATCCATGTCCCTCTCTCATACCTCCAAAAGCTCATGCATGTTCATATAACAGTGTATGGATATACAATAAAGATAGAGGTAGTTACTATTAATTAGAAAATTATTAAAAACTTTTTTTGACCCAGGCAGAGCCACAGTTACCTTTCATATGGCTTCTCTTGACCAGCCACCTATTCCACATGGTGACATGAGCCTTGAATGTTTACCCAAAACACACTTTTTAAAGTTTTCTCCGCTGGATTATCACAAAACAGATAAAATATCAAATTGTTTGTTTCTGTTAAATTTGTGCAGTTCTGCAGCTAAAACTATAAAAACCACCATGATATTCATGTTAAATGTCAGGCTATCGAACTGCCTTTAGATTGTGACACTTGGAGTTGCAGCTTAAATGTGCGTCAGTGTTATGTGGCTATATGCTGTACTTGCAATGTTATAACTGGTTAAAAAGGCTGGAAAAAAAAAGACAACTTAAAAAGCAACAAACTTCATCTTGTCTATGTATACCTCGAGGACCTGCAACTCTGGAAATATTCACAGTATTTAGACTTAGTTATTGTACAAAAATAATCAGCTGATTCTGAGGGGGCTCAGGGAGGAACTTGAACTAAGTTTATAATCCTCTTCTTGCCTCACCATCATACTCTCTACTATGGTTACAAAAATAAATTAGGAAAGGACAGTAAAACCACCCTGAACAAACTGTTTCCCATGTTTCAGGTGCTCACTCTGCCCAGCAGATAATATACACACATTTCTATCTCAGCCAAAGCTCGAATACCAAAGACTCTCGAAGTCTTTGGTATTTGCTGTGTCTCCTGTTGTATGCATGTTAAAGGCTGACCTTGGTTCATTTGTCTTATTTAAACGAACAACATGCACAAAGAATATTGACAACAGCCTACATTTAGATCAGATTGGCCCAAAAGATCATAAATGGGTCAGTCTTGTATTTCAGTATGCAGACGCTGTGTAAATGTCAATCACTAGGACCATTATTTTAGTTTATGCTGAGTTTGTTCCATCAAACCGCTTCAACCTGTAGGAGAACCTCTGCAGCCATTTCCACACTTGAGTGGCCAAACCGAAGCTCTCAGCATGCCGGCGTCAGCAGGGGCGAAGAAACGCTGAGAAACACTCTGAACACATCTGAAGTGGTGTTTTAGGACCACACCGAACTTTCCCCTGCCACCATTAAGTTTCGAACGAATCGTGTCTTTGTGCTCATTCATCCGCAAGCATCCCTGACCGTCGCTCCACCGCGAGCTCATCCGATTGGCTGCTTTCACTGCACCTGTTCGGCTCTCGCGCCAATCACGCGCTCCCGTCGGTGCGCCCCAAGATGGCGGCTTACAGTGTACTGTAGTGTACATCATCACACTTGAAAGCTGAATATCACTATCACCCGACTGTTTAAACTCATGAGGAGGCCGAGCAGAGAGAGCCGAGCGGGGCTGAGCTGTCGTCAGTGAAACACGGAAGCGCTTTCCGTATGGTTTCTTCCTGCGAGCAGCCGGTCTCTGTGTCGGTGTGACGGGGGTTATGCGAGTATGGCCACCGACAACAGGATCAATTTTTGGAGGAGAAACGCAAAGGTTCCTGGAAGGTGGGTCCTCTTTTTTTTCTACATTTTTAGTGACCTGAAACGGGCGCTGTTGAAATGAAGCACATTAGTAACACCCTATTGTTGCATGAATTAACTCGTAACCAGCAGATCTGTGTGGAAAGAGGCGCATACAAGTGAACTCTTTCGCTGGCTTTCACGCGTGAGCTGCTTCCAGCGTCTCACTCGTGCATTGTTATAATAGAGTCCAGCTTAGAGAGACAGACCCACATCTCTTTCTTCTCTGCGGTTTCCAACGATCACACTGGAGGTGGCAGCTGTCTGTCAACCGCCATATGTTTTCTCAGTCTGTGAGAGGTGCTGGTGACAGAAGAGCATAACGACCAAAAACACCAGGGAGGAAGAACGCGCTCTCAGCCACTGTCACAGTACTCATCTGATTTTGTCGTCTCAGTGGGTTTTCTTGGATGAGTCACAGGGGTAGAAGTTAAATGAAACACATCCTCTTTTTATGGCAGTATTACTTAGAGAACAGGGAGAACACAGTAAAGACATGTTGTTATTATATATTATAGACATGTGTACACATGAAATGTGTATATAGTAATAGCATTATTTTCCTAGAGTGGGAGGAAGCAAGTGGACCTTTTACTCCTAATCTAAGCCAGAGATCTAAGCTCGTTTTAACCTCAGTTTGCAAACACTTCAGTTCATTTTGACTCCTAAGCATAAAAAAAAGCAGAACCCTTGACCCCCCCAGAGTGGGGAGGGTCAGGAGCTCTGTTAAGCTGTTGGAGGCATTTAGGTAGTTTGTGCCCTGAAAGGGGATGGTCATTGCAAACAGATTATGAGATATGAGAGAGATTATGAGGGAGACATGGCATTTCCTGATCTAAAATCTCTGGGAGAATTCCACAGTAGCAATGCTGGTCAGCATTTCAAGATGGCTGCAAAGTCCTTACTTCTAAAAGGACTTTGCTGCAAATCAGTCAAGAGAAAAATCAAAACGTTGTTGTCAGTGATCACTGTTATCCTGTAACAACATAACAAACATTCATGTCCTGGTGGGAGTGGACTGATGAGGGTTTACCAAATGGTTTGATGAGGATTTCATAATGTCTGTATGCTATGGCCTTCACAGTTGTCAAACCTTGATCCAAATGAACACCTATGGGAGACAGATGTGTTATGCGCCACTTTCCACCACCACCATCAGAGCAATATATGAAGAAATTTTTTTTGAAGAATGGTGATCAAATGACTTGGAGTTAATCTTTGCCTCTGAACTCCCACACTGTGCATTGTTTACTCAGTATATGCACTATTGTACATTCACCTTAAGTGAATTTTAGTAGTATATCTTAGCTCATAACATGTCACTTCCTGAGACCTTGGTGAGGCTTCAGTCACACAGAAATTGGTCACATATAGGCTGCTGCACCGAAAACCTTGTGATTGCTTTGATATGCAGGGTTCTAGCCTGCGATTGATCGCCCGGTGCTGCACCATGCTGAGTTCGTCTTGTGCCGGGCTGAGAATTTGCTATTGGAGCTCTTCCCTATCACTGCAATTAGCAAGCATGCACGCACCCAACACACTCCACCCCGTTGCTGATACCAAACTGATTTGTTTTCTGGCCAGTTTCGTTCACAATGCGCACACGTGATCTCACGACAGTCCTGTTCATGATTGATTTCGTGTAGCTACAGAAAGCAAAGTGGCGACCAGTGTGAGAGAGAGGGGGAAAGAGTGGAAAAATGACAAATGACAATTTCAAGCTTCCTATTAAACATAAAGTGACGTTTTTTTTTCCCAAAAAGCAACAAATTTGGCGACTTTTTTCCAGTGACTTCAGCAACTTTTGGAGATAGTCCAGAAAGCCGAAATCCTCCGCGACGCTGTGTTTTGTGTACACACAGCGCTCGTACTGCATCCCTTCATACGCTTCAGATGACCCCCACCATAGACATACATACATATGTATGTTAATTTGGGGAGGGAGGGTGGGGATCATAGACATACGTGTCTATGATCCCCACCCTCTCTCTCTTTAGCAAGCTCTTTAGCAAGCTAATTAGCATTAGCCTCCCCACGTGCCAGGCTAAACATTTTTTTCTGGCTAGAACCCTGGTATGCCTTTTGAAACATGTCAATTTCAGTGGTAAGACACAACTTTTACTCTGAAAGACGAACAGCCTGCCGTTCCATCTGGTGTCTCATTCTTCACAGTTCACAACGTCTCAATGAATAGTTGGCAAGTGTTTGCAGACCAGTCAGCATCTTCCATGCAAACTACAGGCACCTGTGGCAGGCTGCTATTAACCAAAGTAATCATGAGGTTTTTGATGCAGCACTGTATACCCCTTTGTGACCAAGTTTACCTAGCAACGGCCAACAACCACTCACAACTGATTGGGGAATTGTCATTTTTTTTCTTAGTGACTGGTCGTTTCCAGGCAGTCACCAGCTGATCTTTAGGCCTATGTGTTTGAGCCTAACCCAAACTCATTTGATACAAGTGCAATGTTCTGAGTTTGCATACTCGAATATTGCCCCAGAAATAGACTTTGCTGTATTATTGGGTGTATTCTAACAATTCTGACATAATCAGAAATTACAGTATTTTGCCATACCTATCGGTACACTAATATTTGATTTTGGGGGCAGTCTATGCCAAGACACATTGAAACTGTTCTACTGGCAGGTAGTCACTGAACACTTTATTGAGACACTTGTTTACCTTTAATTTGTTACTAATGTATGCATTACTTTGTCTATACAGTATAAAGTACTGCAAGAAAACAGAAAAAATAACTAATCCTTTTTTAAAGCAAACAGTATGTCAATTGCTGCAAACTTTGTTTGGAGTTTATTGTTTATTAATCTCTGAGCTGAATATAATGGGAGGCACAGACTAGAGCTGGACTAGTCCCAGCATGTAGAACTTGCTCAATAGGCATCATGGTTAATAATGGGTATGCTCCCTGTTGCTTTGCTCTCCCTGTGCACAAGTGGAAACTAAAAATCCCTCAACCCTCATTGATAAGACTTGACTTCTTCATGCTTTTGTGTTTATGTCTTTATTGGCTTCCATGTTTTTTTTAATGATCATCAAGACTGATAGTCTGATTGACTGTCTTTTCCTGGCACCACCTAACTGCCAGAGGGTGGAGCAGAGAAAAGAAGTGGGGGTGGGGTGGGGGTGGGGGTGTCAGCTTGTTTTGGAAATCTGAGAAGACAGGAGCTCCAAGAAGAGGGCGTTGCTGTCTTTGTCACACACTCTGATCTTTCTCAAACCGGAGTGGGTGGATGGCTAGAAACACAAACATATGTTTGAACAGGAAGGCTAACAGCTAGTCTTGCTGCCTGTCCTTGAGCTGCTCCTGATAAAACAAGCGCAAGGCTGGTAAACAGACTCTGGCACTGCCAGATAATCAGCAGGCTCAGTTCTCAGCCTTAGGCATGAGAAGCCACAGTTTGACAAACTCCACATATTATTTGTAGCTCTGTAATATTCTCACAAAAGCCTCTTAGTTACTTTAAATAATGGGCTTATCATGACTAATGGTTAATATTCTGGACAAATAGTGATATTAGATTTCATTTGAAAAATAGAATAATCATCCTTTGTCTGCATCTGTATACAGTCCGTATCAAAGAGAGCGCTCTTCAACACAGACCTCAGGCAGTGTCACTGTGACTTTAACCAAAGGCTGACCTCTAGTGACAAACTGCTTTTTAAGCAAATGAACAGTTTTTAGGCTTATTAGGCATATTATTTTGTTGCAAGACTGCAACTAATATCTGATGTTGCTGTTAATACAGACATGCATATAGACAGATGTGTAGTTGCCTCATTTCTCACACTGTGTAAGTATGACTGTTGAGAATGCATTATGTAATTAATCAAAGTGACAGCAATGCTTTCCGTGTTGACTTTCTTTTCCCGCTCAGTCACTCTCATTCTCATTCATCAAAGCATGAGTCCCTCCTGCCTTGTGTCAGTGGTTCAGGCTGTTGGTGGTGGTGGTGGTGGTGTAATGGTGTGGAGGACATTTTCTTGGTATACTTCGGGTCCCTTAGGACTAACTGAGCATCATTTAAACACCACAGCATACCCGAGTATGGTTGTTGACTATGTCCAACCCTTTATGACCACAGTGTGCCATCTATTGATGGTGGCTTCCAGCAGGATAATGAACAATGTCACCAAGATCAAATCATCTCAAACTTCTTGAACAATTTCACTATATTCTTATGACCTACACATGCAATAGAGCACCTCTGGGATGTGGCGTAACGGGAGATTTGCATCATGGCTGTGCAGCTGAAAAATCTGCAGCAACTGCGATGCTGTCATATCAATATAGAACAAAATCTCTGAGGAATGTTTCCAATACATTGTTGAATCTGGTACCACAAAGAATTAAGGCAGCTCTGAAGGCTAAAAGAAGTCCAGGCCATACTAGAAAGATGTAACTAATGAAGTGTGGGGGGGAAGGAAATGGATAATAGGCCACCATTAAGCTTTTTTTTTTTTTTTTCCTTGAGTAAAGACTTTCATAGAGTCAGTTTTCTGTGAAGCAAAGTAAATTTTAGTAAGAGGCATTTTTGGCAATTGTAGGCCCAGATTCTGTTCTACCACTCCTGACTATCTTTGCTTTGGGACACCAGAGATTTGGAAAGAAGCTGAGCATTAAGATTCTCACATCCGCTGAACATACTGCACACCACAGGGTGGTAAAGAACACAGGAGCTCTGCAAGCTGTCCACTTCTTCTGTTCAGTACATGCTTAAAACAAGCTCACTCTAAAATAGGGATATTTAATAAAAGGGAATGACTGAGGAGTCATGTGGAAGGCAGCATGTAAGTCAGTATGTGTTGGCTGTGTGGTTTACAAATGGTACTAGTTGGGATTTTAGCATTGCAGAATAATTAAAGAAGAAAAGTTCCCAGAATTGAAATGCATTTTTTGGGAATTCCTAAATATCAAATAGATGTCAGTACTCGCCCAGCAGGAAATTACACCTGTGGTTGCTGCTAGTGCACATGTTCCAGCCAGGCTACAGCCTGCCGATATGTTTTGGGTTGTAAAAATTCTCCAGTGCAGGGTTCAGTTCATATGTCTTATTTTGGGCCATGGTTGGCATTTATAAACACTTTGGATATAATGGATATACAGACATAGTCTTGACAGCCATATTTGAATGAGAAATGCAACTTAAAATTCTTCTAATACAAACCATAAATATAAAATAGTTTTTTTAAATCCCTCTTTGATGATACAAAACAGTACTTTATGTTTATTTTATGTATTTTATTACAGATGCAGCAATGGTGCCACATTTGTAAGGAAAATGCATTTGTGGGTTGAGCAGCAGAGTTGAGTATGTGGGTTGCGCCCATAAAAAACTTGCCAAATCTTCCCTGCCAATACCACACAGCCTGTTCTGCTATCTACTCTTGTTTGGTGTGACTTATTGGATTGGCTGATTGAATTCTGAAGAAGCAAAACATATTGGCATTTTAACAAGACTGGGATTATCACTGGTTGCAGAATGTCATCTCAGTATCTCTCTGCATTGAGATTGCCAAAATGATGACAAATTTGACTGTCAGCACCCGGGGTACCAGAAGCTCAAAACAAGAGTCAATAGCAGAATAAGCTGTTTGGCATTGGCAGGGAAGATTTGACAAGTTTTACATGGGCGCAATCCACATACTCAACTCTGCTGCTCAACCCACAAATGCATTTTCCTTACAAATGTGGCCCCATATAAGGTGACATCAACAGGCTTTCCAACAGAATAAGATTTATTGCCAAGAAAGACAACAAAGAAATAATCAACCAAACAGAAATTTCCTTACTTTTGTGCTAACTTCATACAATCTGTTTCCAGCTTTTGTGTTTCTCTTCTGCGATCTTTATCTCTTTGTTGTGTATTTAATTAACTAATTTTAAAGGAACTGAACAGCTTGCTCAGACTAAGAAAAGTCTGAGTAGAGGAGCAGCACATCTGAGGACGGGACATGTGTCTGCCAACATTCCTGTGAACATTAATTAGCATCTTCTGAAAAGTCAGTGTTTGATTGTCCGCTGGGTCCAACACTCAAGAGCTGCATGTGTTTTTCTGCAAAGTGGTGATAGCATTTCACATGTTATCTTCCACAGTGTACAACCAGTTTATGGAGCTCAGCATCCACCTCTTGACCCCCGATTGCGACGCATGTAAGTGCAGTGGACTGCATGGTATCGCGTCATCAAAGTTGATGCATTTTAATCGTTAGTCTCATTATAAAATGTACTTTGCAGCTGTTTCTTGCTTCAAGTACTTGAATGCAGTGCTATGAAAAAGTATTTGCCCCTTCCTGATTTCTTATACTTTTGCATATTTGTCATACTTACTTGTTTCAGACCATCAAACAGATTTGACTGAACAGCGTGAGAGGAAAAAGTAATTGCTCCTTAAACCTAATAACTGGTTGTGCCACTCATGGCTGCAAGAACTGCAATCAAGCATTTGTAATAATTGGCAATTAGGCTTTCACATCGCTGTGGAGGAATTTTGCCCTACTGTTCTTTGTAGAATTTTTTTAATTCAGCCACATTGGAGGGGTTTTGAGCATGAGCAGCCTGTTTAAGCTCACCCCAAAGCATGCCAATTTGAGTCCAGACTTTGACTACGCCACCCCAAAACAAAAATTTTTTTTTGTGAGCCATTCAGAGGTGAAAGTGTCTTGAGGCGACTGTTTGTTGTGGTTTGGTGCTATATAAATTGAGTTGAATTGGATTTGCTGGTGTGTTGTGGTCACTGTGTTACTGCATAATCTGTGCTTGAGCCTCAGGGCTCATGGTTACAGCAAGTTGTCTGGGTCCTGAAGCAGCAAAGCAGCCCCAGAATATCACGCTACCACCACTGCGTTTGTTCATATGGAACTCTTTTTATGAAATGCTGTGTTAGTTTTACACCAGATGTGACAGGACACAAACCTTCTAAAAGCTTTCGGTCCACAGAATATTTTCCCTGTGGAAAAGTCTTGGGGATCATCAGGATGTTTTTTGGCAAATGAGATGAAACTTTGTGTTCTTTTTAGTCAGCAGTGATTTTCACCTTGGATTTCTCCCATGAATGCCATTTTGCTCAGTCTCTTTCTTATTGTTGAATCATGAACACTGACTCTAACTGAAGCAAGTGATGATTCTTGTGACCTTCAGCATGATTCGTCGTAATTTTGGTAGGCAGGGCACTCCTGGGAAGGCTCTTTACTGTTACAAGTATTCTCTGTTTGTAGATAATGGCTGTCCCTCTTACTGGAGTCCCAAAGCCTTAGAAATGGCTTTGTAACCCTTTCCAGACTGACTAGACCAGATGTCGGTGACCTTGTTTCTCACTTGTTCTTGAGTTTCTTTAGATCGTGGCATGATATATTTCTTTTTGAGATCTTTTAGCCTACTTCACTTTGTCAGACTGGTTCTATTTAACTGATTTCTTGATTCAGCAGGTCTGGCATTAATCAGGCCTGGGTGTGGTTCATGAAAGTGAACTCGGCTTTCCAGAAAATGTGGTTAATCACAGTTCATTCATGATTTAACAAGGGCTGGGGGATTACTTTTTCACACAGGGCCAGGTAGGTTTGGATAGCTTTTTTTTCCCCTTAACAAACGAAATCCTAATTTAAAAACTGCATTTCGTATTCACTTAGGTTATCTTTGTAAGTGGAATCTGAAAGAGATAGGAAATTGAAAGGTGGTGGCAGGGGAGAATGTAACGAGTGGGATGGTAGTCTGTAGGATGACTTTGGACATGAAGAAGAGGAAGCGAAGTAAGTATGAAATGATGGAATTTGAAAAAGGAAGACTGTTGCACAGAGTTCAGGAAGGAGTTGAGACAGGCTCTGGGTCATGGGAAAGAGTTAGCAGACAACAGGGAAAGTAGCTGTACTACTGAGAGAAAGTGTCAAGAAGGTGTGTGGGACACTGGATAGAGGAAAGAGGACAGGGAGACTTGGTGGTGAAATGAGGAAGTACAGGAAATTATTCAAAGAAAGAGGTTACAAAGAAAAAGTGGGATTGTCAGGGAGATGAAGAAAGTAGACAGAAGTATTGGCATATAACAAAGAGAGAGGTGGCAAAAGAAAGGTATTTAGTGTATTGTATGTGAGGTTGAACACTAAGGAAGGAGAAAAAGACTTGTATTGATTGGCTAGGGAAAGCGATTGAGCTGGAAAGGATATGCAGCAGGTTAGGATGATTAAGGACAGAAATGGAAATGTTCTAACAAGGGAAGAGAGTGTGTTGAGAAGGATGGAAGCTGGAAGGAGTACTTTGAGGAGCTGATGAATGTATAAAATGGGAGAGGATGGATACCTGTGGAGGTATAGAGATGTCATGGAGAGAGGGCAGTGGACTTTTTTTTACCAGACTGTTTAATACAATATTGGAGAGTGCGAGGATGCCTGAGCAATGGAGAAGAAGTGTGCTGGTATATATTTTCAAGAACAAGGGTGACGTGTAGAGGTGCAGTAACTACGGAGGCTGATGAGCTATACCAAGAAGCTATAAGAAAGAGTTATTGAAGCTAGGTCAAGAAGAGAGGTGACGATCAGCGAGCAGCAGTATGGCTTCAAGCTGAGAAAGAGAACTACAGCTGTGATATTTGCATTGAGAGTGTTGATGGAGACGTACAAAAAAGTTCAGAAGGAGTTGCACTGTGTCTGTAGATCTAGAGAAAGCATATGTCCACATACATGTGCAGGACATATATGTGCAGGACATGTATGAGAACGTTAAGACAGTGGTGAGGAGTGACAGATGGGTTCAGGGTGGGAGTGGGTTTACATCAGGGCTCTGAGCCCCTTCTTCTTTGTGATGGTGATGGACAGGTTGACAGTTGAGGTCAGGAAAGAGTCTGTGTGGACTGTGATGTTTGCAGACGATATTGTGATCTGTAGTGAGAGTAGGGAGCAGGTGGAGTCGAGCCTGGAGAGAGGAGGAATGTGAGATGGAGGCAGATGATCGGCTGTGGCAGCCCCTAAAGGGAGCAGCTGAAAGAAGACGATCTTTGTCAAATATTAAAATTTGTTTGATGATCTGAACAATTTAAGTGTGAGAAATGTGCAAGAAACTATGAAATCAGTAAGGGAGCAATACTTTTTCCATGATACTGTATGTGTGAACTGCATGCACCAGTGCTGTGCAAGTGTGGCCAAGTGTTTGCATTGGATTTTCAGTTTTCCCTTTTTTTGTCCTTCTAAAAATGTCATCTCCTAAAGTTTTGTTTGTTTGATTTCTTACTCTTTTTCTGCCTGTATGATCTATCAATCTATCTCTGCAGGTACCTCAAAGACACAAAGCCCAAGTTCAACAATGTCAAGTCTAAAAAAGCTTCCAGCTTTCATGAGTTTGCCCGCAGCACCAACGATGCTTGGGATATTGATGATGAAGAGGACGAGGAATTCCTCGGGACCTTCAACACTACGTCATCCATACAGAACCAAGTACCTACAATATATATGTATTTGTCAGTGAGTAGTAAAGGGAATGAAGCTAGTGTGAAATGAAGAGATATTCTTGTGTGTGTTTTTTCTTAGCAGCATCAAGCAGGTGACACAGAAAGTGTGGTGTCACACAGATTGGCACCACCCAGGACAGAAGGTCCAAACCTTCAGGAGGACATGGAGCACGAGCAAGTCAACGGCAAGGTTGTCAAGTCTAACAGTGACGCACACCTCAACACTTCCTCAGGTATGTGGCTAATGTGGTGCAGCTTTAAGAGCTACGGAGCAGCTTATCAGGTGATTCATAGTGAAGCTAATTACAGACTTTGTCAGGAGGGACCTGAGACTTCAGTTAGGGCTGCTGGGATTAAAGCAGGCCTTTAGGATGTGTCTGACATTCCATGTTATCATCCCAATTCAGATGCTCACACAAGTGAGAGCAGTGATACAGACAACAGACTGTATACTGATCATTTATCTCACTACCGTACAATTAACGTCTTTAGGGTTTTTTTTAAAGTAGAATTCAAAGTATTAAAGTAAGGATTTGCACAAGATTAGTATTTTAGGAAGAACACTTGATTTAAGAATTACCACCTCTGCATTTCATGTGGCACATTCACACATGAAATGAAATCCGTGTTTTACTTTAATTTACTGATAAGCATGGTGGCCAGCTACAGATGTAACATTAATATTGATAGGCTGCCAGTGCCACATAATATCTAATAAGAGTAAAAAATTTTCCTTACCAAAGGCTGGCATGCCACGTTATCCCTCTTATCAGGTTTCAAGATTTCAAGACTTCTGATGTATTTGAACATCATCTTTCTATGAATAGGTCTTCTTGTGATGTAGTGACATCAGCCCCCCCCCCCTCCACACAAACACAGATTTCTATCCACAATTTTGCTATAATGAAATTGTAACTTATAATAAATCAGTGTTAATTAACATTTGTAAATTCCTGTTCAGCCTCTACAACTGCTGTTCTGGAAATGGGCTAAACTTGCAGGGAACACAAAATGTCACTGTGTAATGCTACTTAAACTCTAAATAATTTCTAACTTGGACATATATAATTTTAAACAAGTGAAAAAAAAACACTTCCTTTCACTAACAAAACCAAATGTTATCTTGATTAAATATGACCTGCTATGTAAATCTGTGTCTTAGTTTAGTTTGTTTAATTTTTTTATTTTATTAAACCTTTTTGGTGGTTCTTTGAATTTTGACACAAAAGGAAACTCCAAACAATTAAAGAGACTAATGTGTGCTGAATCATTAAATTGGCAAGTTATTAATAAGGACGTCAGCACTTACAAATACGTTTATAACATATTTAATACTATGGCAGTAAGAAAATACATCTTGTTCGCTCCTGAAAAAAAAGAGAGCCATAACCATCCCTTCAACTAAACAGCAAAAAGTTTGTATGGAGGCATTAATATCTGAGGGAATAAATGTATTCTTAGATTTGAACTTCTTACTCATCTGCAGCTCATTAATTTTTTCCTCATCACTTGAGTGAATTGTCTGTATAAAGGAAGCGGTATACATAGAATCTTTACATTGAAGGAAATCTTTGAGTCTTATTGGAAGAAAAATCTCAAGTTAATCTTAAACTCATCAGTGTTTTTAGATGGTACAGAAGACAGACTATTAAATGACAGTGAAATTTACTGGTCACTTCACTGTGTCTTTAAGTTGATTACATTAGTTGTCTTAAAGTTATCCTTACGTTGCCATCTGTTCTGCTTACCCCCACATCGTGTTAGTCTTTTCTTGTGATTCTCCTGGTGCAAACAGTTTTGTGCAAACAGGTGATACTAAAACCACGATTGACTAGCTGTTGTGGCATCACTCCCACAATCATCCGTGGAGTCTCAATAACCAGAGGTTTATTTCTTACAAGAAAAATGGGTAGATTCATACAAAAGGTCTGACCAAATCTTCTGAACTGTGTATCAAGTCCAGATGTAAATACTTGGAAAAAAAGCTGAGATGTTGATATTTTGTCTCATATTCATCTTTTAATGTCAACCCCAAATGTTTTCAGTCTACAGTAAAAATAGACGGATTGACCTCATTGTTTCAATACTTTTTTTTGGGGGGGGGGGGTTAAATGACAAACCTGTTTGTATTGAGGAACTCCATCCATCCATCCATCCATCCATCCATCCATCCATTTTCTTCCACTTATCCGGGGCCGAGTTGAGGGGGCGGGAGCCTAAGCAGAGAAGCCCAGACCTCCCTCTCCCCAGCCACCTCCACCAGCTCATCTCGGGGGACCCCAAGGCGTTTCCAGGCCAGTTGAGAGATATAATCTCTCCAGAGTGTCCTGGGTCTGCCCTGGGGCCTCCTCCTGGTAGGATATGCTCAGAACACCTCTCCCAAGAGGCGCCCAGGAGGCATCCTAGTCACATGCCGAACCATCGACTCTCCCGCTCCCTTCTCGCATCACTCGTGAACAAGACCCTGAGATACTTGAACTCCTCCACCTGGGGCAGCAACTCGTCCCTGAGCCGGAGTGGGCACTCCACCCTTTTCCGGCTGAGGACCATGACCTCAGACTTAAAGGTGCTAATTATCATGCCAGCCACTTCACACCCAGCTGCGAATCATTCCACTGCAAGCTGGAGGCCACCACCTGATGAAGCCAACAGGACCGCGTCATCCGCAAAAAGAATAAATTAGATTCTGAGGCCACCAAGGTGGAAGCCTTCTGCCACTCGGCTATGCCTAGAAATTCTGCCATAAAAATTATGAACAAAAACAGTGACAAAGGTCACCCCTGGCAAAGTCCAACACCCACTGAAAATGAGTCAGACTTATTGCTGGTAATACAGACCAAGCTCTCATTGCAGTTGTACAGGGACTGAATGGCCTGCAACCACAGGCCAGATACCCCATACACCTGCAGCACCTCCCACAGGAAAACCCGGAGGGACACGGTCAAATGCCTTCTCCAAGTCCACAAAACTGGATGGGCAAGCTCTCACACACACAAATATCCTCGAGAGGATGAAGAGCTGGTCCAGCATTCCACAACCAAGACAAAAACCATATTGTTCCTCTTGAATCCGAGGTTTGACTAATGGATGGACCCTCCTTTCCAGCACCTTGGCATAGACCTTCCCAAAGAGGCTGAGGAGTGTGATCCCCAATAGTTGAAGCACACCCTCTGGTCTCCCTTCTTGAACATGGGGACCACCACCCTGGTCTGCCAATCCAGTAGCACTGCCCCAGATCTCCATGTGATGTTGCAGAGGCGTGTCAACGAAGACAGCCCTACAACATCCAGGGCGAATCTCGTCCGCCCCAGGCGCCCTGTCACAAAGGAGTTGTTTAACCACCTCAGTGACCTCACCTCCAGTGATGGGTGAGTCATCCCTCTCATCCCCAGACTCTGCTTCCACTACAGAAGGTGTGTCAGTGGGATTAAGGAGGTCCTTGAAGTATTCCATCCACTGCCTGACTATAGCCTCAGTTGAAGTCAGCAGCGCCCCACCCGCCCTATAGACCATGTGAGCAGAGCACTGTTTTCCCTTCCTGAGTCGCCTGACAGTTTGCCAGAATCACCATCTAAAAGTCTTTTTCCATGGCCTCACCAAACTCCTCCTACACCCGAGTTTTTGCTTCGGCTACCATCCGAGTCGCGTTCCACTCGGCCTGCCAGTACCCGTCAACTGCCTCTGGAGTGCCACAGGTAAGCCAATGAGACCGATAGCTCAATGGCTCCCTTCACCTCCAGTAACCACCATCTGGTTCAGGGATTATCACCACAACAGGCACCAACAGGCACCAACCACTTTGCAGCCACAGCTCTGAGCAGCAGCCTCAACAGTGGAGGTGTGGAACATGGTCCATTCAAACTCAGTGTCCTCAGTCTCCCTCGGAATACTGTTGACGTTCTGCCGGAGTTGGGAGTTGAAGATCTCGTGGACTGAGGCCTCTGCCAGGCGTTCCCAGCGCACCCTCACAATACATTTAGGTGCACCAGGTCTGTCCAGCATTCTCCCCAGCCACCTGATTCAACTCACCACCAGGTGGTGACTAGTTGACAGCCCAGCTACTGCTGCAGATCGGTTCTAAAACCAATTGGTGAAGAGTTCCAAGTATTTAATTATTAGTGGGGGTTGTCCCCTTGGAGGTGGTTGTTGCTCCACTATTGTTCAAGTGCATCATCACATGCGCCTAGGTGTGAAAAAAGGAGTGGGTCATTGCAATCATGGGTTTTGGGTGAAACCGCTGCGAGACTCAAGTGACCTATTGAGGTCAATTGAAGTACAGGGTGAGTGGGGATTGAGGTGCCTGGGAAGGGATCTCAAGACTGCGTTGTCGGTGGCTGGTAGCTGATGTCGTAAACCACCACCGCTGTTCAGTGATGGTCGTTCATGAGCACAGTTCAAGAATGGTAATGGTGATGATGCACATGAACAATAGTGGGTCACTGACCACCTCCAAGGGGACAACCCCCAAAAGGGTTTTAAATACCTGTGACTCTCCACCATTTGTATTTAGAACTGAAGGAGCGGCTTGGATGAGAGGTGAAACATCTTCAAAGTAACTTGAAGAACTCCAGCAGACTTTTTTCAAGCTCCAGAGACTACCGTGACCTACACAGACATATATACTGCGGTGCAGTGACGGTGCTCGTGCCAGTGCTGGTGTCGGTTTCAATGAACCGGCGAAACGCTTAAGAACGGGCCCGCGTTTCCACCGCGCTTTGTGAACTGATCCTTTACGTATGAGTGTGGGTGGGTCTGGACACGGAAGCCGAAGCGCACAAACGTGGGAGAACACGCTCCCCTTTCTTTTGCTGCAAATATATTTTATGGTGCAAACCAAACTACTGCAGCATCTGTGTGCAGCACAGAGGTAAACACAGACAGCGATTATGAGCAAGACGACAAGTACGCACTTTGTGTCCTTTTATCTGTGATATGAACTGATACAAAGCAGCAAGTTCAGCCTTAGAGCCCAACCTAATTCACCGTGAAAATCGCTTCGCTTTTCTCATGTAATACACACCATGCAGTGAAATAGCAGTAGAAAACTTTATGTTGAGTCATGCCCTTCTGCCGCTTGCATCACACGTTCTTGGTTCGAGGCCAGCTAGCTTGCGGGGCCCGAGTTGAACCCGTTTTTTCGGCCGAGCACCGAGTGTGTTCGTGGTGGAAAAACCGCTGAACAGTTTAAATACTGGCACCGGCACCCGGGCAGTGGAAAAAGGGCCATAGCCTGTAATCGCACTTCAGGGCAACATGACCCTTCAGCTAATTTAATCCTTTTAAGCTGCTTTTGTTTGTATATAAAATCACTGTCTTGTAGTACCTCCACATTTAAATGGGAAGAGCCGGTATCTCTAAAATAGCAAGTCATAGCCATAGAAGTAATTCAGTTAAATTTTATTTATATAAAGCACCAAATTGCATCAGTCACTTCAAGGTACTTTATATTGTAAAGTAAAGACCCTACAATAATTACAGAGAAAACCCAACAATCAAAAATCATAAAGGAAAGTTTTAAGCCTAATCTTAAAAATAGAGAAGGTGTCTGTCTCCCAAATCTAAACTGGGAAGAGGGGCCTGAAAGGTGAAGGCTCTGCCGCCTGTTCTGCTTTTCAGTATGCTAGGAACCACAAGTAAATTTTTTAAATTCAATTCTGGATTTAGGAGGGAGACAATGAAGAGAAGCAATATGGGAGAAATATGCTCTCTCAACAAAGTAAGAAAATAAATGTGTAGATTGAGGTTAGTGAAATATAATATTCAGCTTTTTGGCTTTACTCGTTTTATTTAACATTAATTTGCATTTAGAAAGTTTTTGAATGTTTTATTGTTCCTTTAATATTGTGGCTCTCGCTTGTTTTCATTATACATTGTAAAGTTACCTATTTTTATCTGTGTGCTCCTCATTCAGTTCGCTCCACACTGCAGAAGCAGCAGTCTCTCCCAGTTCGCCCCATTATCCCACTGGTGGCTCGCATCTCGGATCAGAATGCGTCAGGGGCACCACCCATGACGGTGCGGGAGAAAAGCCGGCTGGACAAATTCAGGCAGCTACTGGCTAGTCCCAACACAGACCTAGGTACACCAGGAGAATGCAGCTTTTCTCTTGCTATTGGGATAAGCCAAAGTACTGTGATCATTGTAGTAAGGCTATGCCTTTTGAATCAGAATATAGCTAACAGAACAGAACAGGACAATTGTACCAGACATGCAGGTACAGTGTGCAGTCATACTGAAAAGAAAGTACACCCTTTTTCAGTTCTAAGGTTTTATATACATATCAGGACATAATAAAAAAATCATCTGGTCCTTAACAGATTGTAAGATTATTTCAACACAACCTCAGATGAACAACAAAATGTCATGGTGAGGCTGTGTGGCTGGCAGGGGTGGACCCAATAGCAGGACACATCAGACAGAGCTGACTTTTAGTAGTTTTAATGCTGAATGTTTTTAGTGTCAATAAATACAAAACAAAGAATCCCAGAATCCAAGATCAAACATTATCCAAAACATCACATACTAGGAACTGAAAGGGAGGGGGCACGCACACAGCAGGCAGATATCACACACTGTGATGCAACAATGAACAGAAGAAAACTGAGGGCTTAAATACACACAAGGTAATTAGGGAGAGTGGACACAGCAGGGAGCAACAGGTGAATCAATGAACACAAAGGAAGCAAAACCAAACACAAAGCACAGGGAACACAAGACTGTCAAAATAAAACAGGAAGTGACCAACCATGACGCACACACAGACTTAACAGAACATGAGGAATAACATATACTGGGGAACAGACACAAGAGACACCAAAACACAAGGGAGGGATAATAAGGCAAGGGGAACCTAAACACCACACAAGGAAACTAAATACAAAGACTGTTAGACATAACAAAAACTGAGCCAAAATGCAGAAGCAGTGTGTGAAAAACTAAACCTTATGATCCAGTAGCTTGTAGAACCACTTTTAACAGCAATAATTTGAAGTAATCAATCAGCTATGTGAGAGACTTTTTTGTCCCTCTTTTTTACAGTGTTGCTTCAGTTTATTGAGATTTGCCAGCTTGCGTTAATGCACAGCTCTCAGGTCCTGCTACACCATTTCCGTTGGTACATTTAACATGCTAAGTGACGCCTGGAGAGTCTGAGAAGTCGCTCTTGGCTTTTTTGCAATTTCTCTGAGCGCTGCACAGTCTGACCTTGGGGTGAATTTGCTGGGTCATCCACTCCTGAGAAGATTGGCAGATGTCTTGAATGTTTTCACTTGTGAATAATATTTCTCACTTTAGAATGACAGACTTCAGATTGTTTGGAAATGGCCGTATAATCCTTCCCAGATTGATGGGCAGCAGCTGCTGCTTCTCTAAGATCATTGTTGATGTTTTTTTCTGTGGTGTTGTGTTAACCCACACCTGAGTGCTCCAGACAAGCAAACTGCCAAAACTCCTTTATAGAGGTGCTCACACTGATGATGATCAATTGATCAAGTTTATTTGATTAGCAGCTTCTGGCTGCTACTTTCCCTCTTAATTCCTACGGAAGCCGTAAATGTATAATTATCTTTTCACACACTGCTTATGTGTTTTGGATGAATTTTGGTTAAAAATAAATAAATGTGTTGTTGTTCATCTAATTTACATAATTTTAAAACCTCCTAAGAACAGGTGATTTTTTTTTATTATATACTCGTATGTAAGGTTTTACTCGTATGTAAGGTTTTACTCGTATGTAAAACCTTAGAACAGAAAGAGGGTGTACTTTCTCTTTCACATGACTATACCTGTCATTTTTTAAACCTGCCATTTTGTGGCCTAATTGAGAGGGTTATAGTTTTCTGAAATTTTTAACAGTACACAAAATCGAATAGATCAAAAATTGCTCTATACAAGCCTTGGTTTTTGAGTTATGCTTCTGTATATCATTTTTAATTATTATCTTTGCAATGTCAAAATTTCAAAAGTTAAAAATGAACTATAATCCTTCCTGCAGCTTAAACACTGAACTGCTTCACACTGTCAGCCAGAAAAATCTCTGAGCTCTGAAATAGAATGTAAATAAAAACTGTAGATGAAGACGTCCGTATAATAACTTAAAATACCAGCAAAGCAAATTCAGCTTTTAAAAAGTGGTGTTGCTTTTCTCTCTTTGTATCAACTCTGACGACACAGAGATGTTCAACTTGTAATTTTGTTAATTATAACTGGATGAAAGCAACCAGGCTCTCAGTCTTTACACACAGTGTGAGCTCCAGTTCATTCACCCATACAGTGTGTGCAAATTAAATCAAAACTCTGGCTGCATAGTGAGCCTGATTTTAACTCAAACTTTATGTGTAGTGCGAGTTAACACATCATGCATATTTAATAAAATTGGCACAGTATCTCCCCAGCTTTCGAGACTAAAGCTGCTGGTATGCTGTAACTGATGGATACCAACTGGGGCATTGCTAAAACCTTCTGGGTATAGCTAGTGACATTATGAGACAGAGGAATGATTCTGAGATTTCTGAATTGAAGTATCTGGAATTTAGATCATGCTTTTTGGGGGGGGTATAGAGAGGGTTGTGAAGGCCCAAAGGCACTTCGAGATGCACCTTGTGTGGTGAGACTTTGTTAGTGCTTGTGCTGTAGAGTTTAGATTTTCTGTGGACATACATATACTTCTGAAGGTAACTGTTTGGATCACTGTACATACCAAACCGCCAGAGTTTCAAATAGAACCAAACATGACAAAGTGCTTCAAAATAAGTATTTCTACTTTAAACACTGATTCAGAGATTCTGTCAATCCAGACACCAGACAGGGTTTCTGGTTGTAGCCACTTTATTTTAATGACCTTTCTGCCATCCAGAATAGGTATCTAACCTGTGAGGTAACATTTTCTGATTTTGCTTATCTTACTGGAATGTCAGCATGAAGAATTTATTGCAAAATGTTATGAGCTTACTGCCAGAAAGAAATGGATCCAGAATATGTGGTACAAGTTTGTCTTGAAGGACCCACACAGCCTCCAGTTTAATAAAATGAAATTTTTAACACAAGTGATGAAAGACCTGGTGAGATTTTTCCAGCAAAAGAAATCTCTTTTGTGGAGTTGAACACCACATTTTTCATTAAACTGATTTTCTGGCTGTACTTGCTAGTGTAGATGAGGGTTGAGGCTGACTCGTCACTTTGGGTTACAGCAAGCTGAATGTGCTATTGCCTGACTATGCTGATCTCTGCTCTGGTGTCTATAGAGGAGCGTTGACAGTGATTGTTTCTGTCTTGCTCTGTGCTGTTACAGAAGAACTCCGGAAGCACAGCTGGTCAGGTATTCCAAGAGAGGTCCGGCCAATCACATGGAGACTGCTTTCTGTAAGGCTTGTGACCTTCAGTTTTGTGAAAGCACATTCTTCTCAGCATTTAATATTGACAAAGCATTCATTCTCAATAGCCACATATTTTTATTCTATTTAAAAAAAATTCTCAGATAATATGAAAAGCCTTATCTTTACAACCAAACTCCTCCTGAGTTTTCTCTGTCTTGTCTAATGGTCAGCCTGTTCTGTTCCTCTGAAATTGTTCAGCTAATCAAAAAAGGCTCTCTTCTGTATTTTAACCTTTCTTCTCGCTCCCTCAGGGTTACCTGCCAGCCAACAAGGAGCGCAGAGAGCTGGTGCTGAAAAGAAAGCGAGA
The DNA here is from genome assembly GCF_007364275.1 of Archocentrus centrarchus. Lineage (NCBI taxonomy): Eukaryota > Metazoa > Chordata > Actinopteri > Cichliformes > Cichlidae > Archocentrus > Archocentrus centrarchus. The sequence goes on along the minus strand of NC_044352.1, from coordinate 35,066,270 downwards.
AGAATATTTCAGGTTCATAGAGCAGTATTATCACTCCAGAACAGATGAGCATTATAAAGACACATACAGACAGGTAATGCTGCAGCTGAATTACCAAAGAGAACTGTAGTTTATGTATCTTAAAGAAGCATGAACAAACCAGTTGTCTGCTTTCATTATCCAGACCAACATCTCAATAATATTTATTCCTGTCAGATCCACATTGACATTCCAAGAACAAATCCTCTGATTCCCTTGTTTCAGCAGCCTGCAGTACAAGAGGTAAGATTACCGAAGCGCAGTCCAAATATCTCAGTAGTAGACGTGCATGTGGGTCATTTTCTTCATGATGAGGGTTGGAATGCTAACTTTGTTTTAGTGTTTGTTTTGTTCATTTGTCCAATTTAAAGTGAAGCAGGGGCTTGTTTTTGAGTTTAGTGGCTTTTCTAGCTATTTCTTAGCCATTATCACAAATTATTTAAGCAGTAGACAAACAGTATGTTGTTATTACATCAATAGAAAGGGGCCTTGTATGAGCTTTTGCTTTTATAAGACATACAGTGGTGTGAAAAAGTGTTTGCCCCCTGCCTCATTTCCTGTTTTTTTGCATGTTTGTCACACTTAAGTGTTTCGGAACATCAAACCAATTTAAACAATAGTCAAGTACAACACAAGTAAACACAAAATGCAAGTTGTAAATGAAGGTGTTTATTAGTAAAGGTGAAAAAAAATCCAAACCATCATGGCCCTGTGTGAAAAAGTGATTGCCCCCTAAACCTAATAACTGGTTGGGCCACCCTTAGCAGCAACAACTGCAACCAAGTGTCTGCAATAACTTGCAATGAGGCTTTTACAGCGTTCTGGAGGAATTGTGGCCCACTCATCTTTGCAGAATTGTCCCAATTCAGTTACATTAGAGGGTTTTCGAGCATGAACGGCCTTTTTAAGGTCATACCACAACATCTCAATAGGATTCAGGTCAGGACTTTGGCTAGGCCACTCCAAAGTCTTCATTTTGTTTTTCTTCAGCCATTCAGTGGTGGACTTGCTGGTGTGTTTAGGATATTGTCCTGCTGCAGAACCCAAGTACATTTAAGCTTGAGTACACGAACAGATGGTCTGACATTCTCCCTCAGGATCTCTTGGTAGACAGCAGAATTCATAGTTCCATTTATCACAGCAAGTCTTCCAGGTCCTGACGCAGCAAAACAGCCCCAGACCATCACACTACCACCACCATATTTTACTGTTGGTATAATGTTCTTTTTCTGAAATGCAGTGTTCCTTTTACGCCAGATGTAATGGGACACACACCTTCCAAAGAGTTCCACTTTTGTCTCATCGGTCCACAGAATGTTGTCCCAAAAGTCTTGGGGATCATCAAGATGCGTTTTGGAAAAATTGAGATGAGCTTTAATGTTCTTTTTGCTCAGCAGTGGTTTTCTTCTTGGAACTCTGCCATGCAGGCCATTTTTGCTCAGTCTTTTTCTGATGGTGGAGGCATGAACGCTGACCTTAACTGAGGCAAGTGAGGCCTGCAGTTCTTTGGACGTTGTTGTGGGGTCTTTTGTGACCTCTTGGATGAGTCGTCGCTGCGCCCTTGGGGTAATTTTGGGCGGCCGGCCACTCCTGGGAAGGTTCACCACTGTTCCATGTCTTCGCCATTTGTGGATAATGGCTCTCACTGTGGTTCGCTGGATTCCCAAAGCTTTGGAAATGGCTTTATAACCCTTTCCAGACTGATAGATCTCAATTACTTTCTTTCTCAATTGCTCCTGAATTTCTTTGGATCTCGGCATGATGTGTAGCTTTCAAGGATCTTCTGGTGGACCTTACTGTGTCAGGCAGCTCCTATTTAAGTGATGTCTTGATTGGGAACAGGTGTGGCAAAAATCAGGCCTAGGTGTGGCTAGGGAAATTGAACTCAGGTGTGAAAAACCACAGTTATAGTATGTTTTAACAAGGGGGGCAATCACTTTTTCACACAGGGCCATGATGGTTTGGATTTTATTTCACCTTTACTAATAAACACCTTCATTTACAACTTGCATTTTGTGTTTACTTGTGTTGTCCTTGACTATTGTTTAAATTGGTTTGATGTTCCGAAACACTTAAGTGTGACAAACATGCAAAAAAACAGGAAATGAGGCAGGGGGCAAACACTTTTTCACACCACTGTATAACGTACGGCCTTGTTCACATTTAGCCATTCACGCTATGCTCGTTGCTTTGTGGCTGACAGTATTGTACATTCTGGGCTTTGTTATATTAACTGGATCCTCCCATTGATAGTCACTTTATTAGTGTCCCCTCACACATTTGTGTCCTCGCCACACCAAGATGTAGAATTTTATTGATATTATTGTCTGTGGTTGCTGCATAGCTGCTAGTGTCTTCCTGTAGGTACACACACACTTGAGCATAGCAATGTGAAGTTACACATTCCCCTTTAAAATTTTAATAACATATTCACAAATAATTCAAAGCATTGCTCTTACAAAGAAACACGCCCTCCTGTCTACCTGCACATAATACAACACAATGACTGTATACTATATTAGATTATTCTTTTTTATTACACATTGATTTTTTCTATATATTTATAATAATTTATGCATCACTATTACTGTGCAACCAATTAAAACTATCCAGCATCTGAAAAACTAGCCTACCAGCTAGCTGTAACTGAGCTAAGCTAAATGATTCTAGCACTGGTTATTTCATTAAGTTAGCTGAAAATCATTAGCAGACAGATAAGCTCTGACAGTTTTAGGTAACTTTATTCCCTCAAGACAGTTTGCTATGCTGACTAACAGCTTGTCTGCTTTAATAGGAAAGCTAGCCAATGTTAGTTAACACAGGCCAGAAGAAATTAGCTCTGGGTTGGTGTTGACGTCTACTTTTGTTAGATAAAACTAGCTTTCTTATGGCTAATGTTAGCTAATCTGTTTGAGCCCACACAATTTAGAGTAATCTTAATTGTGTTGGAGAATTACACGTTGTCACTATTGAATATGATGATCACAGCACAGATAAAACCAGTAAGATATTTTGATTTGAACTAACCGAAATGAAGATAATGAAGTTTCTCATTGTTACCATGGAGGTTATGTTTTCACTCCTGTTTGTTTGTTTGTCTGTCTGTTAGCAATATAACTTTAAAGGTTTTTAACCAAACTTGACCAAACTTTCTCAAAATATTCCTTAGGGACCGAAGAACATATGATTTAATCTTCAAGGTCAAAGGTCAAGGTTACCAAAAATCTTTCAAAAGTTAAAAAAGTCCAGTACCAGACTGGTATTGTATACAACTGGTTGTTTTTCATTGTGTTTTTCTTTTTTTCATTTACTTCTTTTTGAGGATGCTATTAGGGTACATAAACTGAATAAAATACATCCCAACAGTATATGCCATAATCTATTCATGTGGATCTTATTTTTTAAAATAAAAATATAGAATCACATTTTACAGGTTTTAAAAGCCAATAAAATAAATTTCTAGTCTTTGTGATCTAGTAATTTATGATGGACTATGGCAACATTGTGTGGGATTGGGTAGTACTGGCACAGAAATTTTGGTGTGGGCGAGGTATGCGCTTTACTCAGTGCCCTTCTAGTCTTTATTTGTGTGTGCTGAGGTGGCATATCGTCTTCATCTCCCCAAAAGAATTCACATTCCTGGTTTGTTCTGTGGTGAATAGTACTGAGGGCACTGTAAGTGATATAGTGTTGTGGTTTGGCGTATTTGCCTATCATTGAGGAAGAAGTTTAATCAAATTACTACACTCAGAGGAAGTTAGCTGTTAAAAAGGAACTGCACTGAGCCGAGCTTGTTCTGCAAATGTAGTGATTTTTAGTGGTTCTCTAAACAGCAAAGATTTGTCTTTAGATTAATTGAAAACCCTGGCAATAATTATTTTTGAATATTCAGCTTTGTCAATGTACATACACAAATGTGTGTTTACAGTCATGGTAAAACGAAAGTACAGCCTCTATCAATTTGAAGTATTTACATATTCAATTCAATTCAATTTTATTCATATAGCACTAAATCACAAGAAACAATCACCTCAAGGCGCTATTGTAAGGTAAAGACCCTATAATAATTACAGAGAAAACCCAACAGTCAAAATGACCTCCTATGAGTAATAACTTGGTGACAGTGGGAAGGAAAAACTCTCTTTTAACAGGAAGAAACCTCCAACAGAACCAGGCTCAGGGAGGGGGGGTCATCTGCTGAGAGGGGGCTGAGGGGAGAGAGACAGGACAAAAGACACACTGTGGAAGAGACAGAGATTTATAATAACTAATGATTAAATGCAAAGTGGAGTATAAACAGAGGTGAATGAAAAGAAACATTCAGTGCATCATGGGAACCCACCAGCAGACTAGGCCTATAGCAGCATAACTAAGGGAGGGTTCAGGGTCACCTGATCCAGCCCTAACTATAAGCTTGATCATAAAGGAAAGTTTTAAGCCTAATCTTAAAAATAGAGAGGGTGTCTGTCTCCTGAATCCAAGCTGGGAGCTGGTTCCACAGAAGAGGGGCCTGAAAGCTGAAGGCTCTGCCTCCCATTCTACTCTTAAGTATCCTAGGAACCACAAGTAAGCCAGCAGGCTGAGAGAGAAGTGCTCTGTTGGGGTGATATGGTACTATGAGGTCTTTGAGATAAGACGGGGCCTGATTATTCAAGACCTTGTAGGTGAGGAGAAGGATTTTAAATTCTATTCTAGATTTAACAGGGAGCCAATGAAGAGAAGCCAATATGGGAGAAATCTGCTCTCTCTTTCTAGTCCCTGTCAGTACTCTAGCTGCAGCATTTTGGATCAGCTGAAGGCTTTTCAGGGAGCTTTTAGGACAGCCTGATAATAATGAATTACAATAGTCCAGCCTAGAAGTAATAAATGCATGAATTAGCTTTTCAGCATCACTCTGAGAAAGGATGTTTCTAATTTTAGAAATATTGCGCAAATGCAAAAAAGCCGTCCTACATATTTGTTTAATATGTGCATTGAAGGACATATCCTGGTCAAAAATGACTCCAAGATTTCTCACAGTGTTACTGGAGGCCAAAGTAATGCCATCCAGAGTAAGTATCTGGTTTGACACCATGTTTCTAAGATTTGTGGGGCCGAGTACAAGAACTTCAGTTTTAACTAATTGATGTGTGTCATCTGGCTTCATGGATAGATAAAGCTGGGTATCATATGCATATGCATAAGGCCTGGCTCACAGTCTCCACTCTAATTCATCCCAAAGGTGTTCTATCAGGCTGAGGTCAGGACTCTGTGCAGGCCAGTCAAGTTCTTCCACACCAAACTGGCTCATCCATGTCTTTATGGAGCTGCTTTGTGCACTGGTGTGCAGTCATGTTGGAACAGGAAGGGGCCATCCCCAAACTGTTCCCACACAGTTGGGGGTATAAAATTGTCCCAAATGTCTTGGTATGCTGAAGCATTAAGAGTTCCTTTCACTGGAACTAAGGGGCCGAGCCCAACTCCTGAAAAACACCCCCACACCATAATCCCCCCCCCCCCCCCCCCCCCCACCCAAACTTCACACTTGGCACAGCGCAGTCAGGAAAGTACCGTTCTCCTGGCAACCACCAAACCCAGACTCCTCCATCAGATTGGCAGATGGAGAAGTGTGATTCATCCCTCCAGAGAACACATCTCCACTGCTCTAGAGTCCAGTGGCGGCGTGCTTTACACCACTGCATCCAACATTGAGCTTGGTAATGTAAGGCTTGGATGCAGCTGCTCGACTATGGAAACCCATTCATGAAGCTCTCTACACACTGTTCTTGACGCCACATGAAGGTTGGAGGTCTGTAGTGACTGACTGCAGAAAGTTGGTGACCTCTGTGCACTGTGGCTCAGCATCCACTGACCCTGCTCTGTGATTTGCTATCAGTTGCTATCATTCCCAATCACTTCCACTTTGTTATAATCCCACTAACAGCTGACTGTGGAATATTTAGTAGTGAGGAAATTTCAGGACTGGACTTGTTGCACAGGTATCCTCCTATCACGGTACCACGCTGGAATTCCCTGAGCTCCTGAGAGCGACCCATTCTTTGACTGATGTTTGTAGAAGCAGTCTGCATGCCTAGGAGCTGGTTTATACACCTGTGACCATGGAAGTGACTGCAACACCTGAATTCAATGATTTGGATGGCTGAGTAAATACTTTTGGCAGTCTAGTGTAATATACTGTAGGATAGTCTTATTATTTAATACAGTACATTTCAGCTATATTCCCCACGATGCCCAGCCATAAGCATAAGACACACCGGTCATGTTGTTGCACCTTAATTAATGTAAACAGCAGTTGCACAGTAATGACAACTGCACTCACTCATTTTTCACAAGTTTCAGTTTGCCAAACTCTAAAATTTGCACAATATATAAAATAAGAACACAAACTCATTCGTGTTCTTATTTCAGTTCATTCTCTTGAAAGAATCAAATTTTAGAATCAAAGAAAGTAAATCTGTAAAACATAACCGTAAATCATTTGTGCTATTTTGGCAGACACTTCATATTCTGCAAGATTTGGACAGGAAAAACTACCACAGTTGAACATCAGCAGTAATTTCCTTTGTTTCCTCAGGTTTTTGAGCGGATTCTCTTTATCTGGGCCATCCGTCACCCAGCCAGCGGTTACGTTCAAGGAATCAATGATCTGGTCACACCTTTTTTTGTTGTCTTCCTGTCAGAGTTTGTCAGTAAGTTACCTGTTGAACCTGGAATGCACTGTTTGTTTTTTAGTTAGGTTATGGTCAGGTTTATGTATATATTAAATAACATTTTAAAACATTCTAAACTTTTTTTTATCAAAGCTCAGCTGTGGTCCGCATCCAGAAATCTCCATAAGAGTCATCAGTCTCATTTAGCATTATTTGTTTTTCCAGCGGAGGATATGGAGAACTTCGAGGTGGCAGCACTGCCTCTGGAAACCCAGAGAAATATTGAAGCTGACAGCTTCTGGTGCATGAGCAAGCTGCTGGATGGAATACAGGTCAGGCCACACACATACATCTCAGTGCTAATCTAAAACTAGTGAGCAGCTTTACTGAAATAGATTTCTTTTCAGGACAACTATACCTTTGCCCAGCCTGGAATCCAGAACAAAGTGAAAGCTTTAGAGGAGCTGGTCAGCAGGATAGATGGTAAGAGGACAAGCTTGTGCTTATGGAAACAGCTTCCACAAGCTAATAGAAACCCACAGTTTTAAGTGTGTGTGTGTGTGTGTGTGTGTGTGTGTGTGTGTGTGCGCGTCTGTTGCCAGAGGACATTCACAATCATTTCAAGAGGTATGAAGTGGAGTACCTGCAGTTTGCTTTCCGGTGGATGAACAATCTTCTGATGAGGGAGTTGCCACTTCGCTGCACTATTCGTCTGTGGGACACCTACCAGGTAAAGCTGAGTGTCCAGCATTTTCTAAGCTTTTATGAGCAGTGATCCCTCACATCTGTCTTAGACTATCTGCTGCTATTTCATTCAGTGCCTGCATCTGCAGTGCACTGTGATTATTTTGTGCTCTGTGGGGCCAGATGTAGAAATTTTATGAAATCTTGTTAAGTGCACCTGAGACACATTATACTACATTATACCTGCCACATTGGTCGCTTCATGCACCGCTGATGGCATCATCACATCCATTTGTGCTCGCCCTTACAGCACAGGTACTCGCTGCAGTATTCTCCTGAACGATACCGTATTTTTCGGACTATGCGTCGCTCCGGAGTATAGGTCGCACCAGCCAAAAAATGCATAATAAAGAAGAAAAAAACATATATAGGTCGCACTGGACTATAAGTCGCACTTTTTTTGGGGGGGGAGGGGGGGGGGGGGGGTTGATAGAATCCGAGACCCAGAGCAGAAATTCCATCTTGAACGGCAATTTAAAATAATAATGGATTAAATAACAGGACGAACACGGTTACGCCTACGTTATGCTAACGTAGCACATTCAGCTACATGACGCACAACGAACACGTGTTCGGTATGTTAACGTAACATTAAGTTATTCAGATAACCATAGCATAAAGAACATACTAACAAGTTAACCAAACCATCAATCCATTGAATTCTTCATCCTCGGTGTCACTTCTAAACAATTCCGTACACTCCGTAGACGAAGCGCCGCTTCCTCTTCTGTGTCGCGTTAGTCAGACTCATCGTCAGCTGCAGTTCCAATTATTCCAGCCTTTCTGAATCCCAACAGGATGGTTTGTCACTGAAGCCCATGTTTTCTTGATCCATCCAATGACTTCCAGGAAAGTTGGGTGGCGCATTCTCCCAGTTGCCGTTAAGCTGTGCTCTCTATCCATCATCCACTGCGCCCACAGGTTACGCAAGACTGCCTTAAAGCTGCAGTTCACGGAGATGTCAAGTGGCTGGAGTATTTTGGTTCATGTGTTATAAATGTCACATATACGTCGCTCCGGAGTATAGGTCGCACCCCCAGCCAAACTATGAAAAAAAGTGCGACTTATACTCCGGAAAATACGGTAGTTGTCGCCCCTCAGCAGAGGTGGCAAAGGTCACACATTTACTTGAGTAGAAGTACAGGTACTTGTGTTAAAAATACTCTGAAAAGTAGCTCTTTGGTCATTTCTACCAGCTGTTTTTGTGCAAAGCTGACTGAACCTTGTGCTATATTAATCTAAACAGAAAAACGAGTACAGTCAGGGGTTAAAGTGGGATTCAGCAGGTGGAGGAGCCCTAACATCAGTTGTAGTGATTCAGTGTGAAGTGCAGTAGAATCACAGCTCACAATAATTTCTAATGTGAGCTCCAGTAGATTTTCTTTCTGTACAGGCTGCGATCAGCTGACACGTGCTGCTATCCTGGCAGACTTCTATCCCCTACACTGACAGTATACTGTTTCTATACTGGACTGTATACAGTTGGTATAAAGGTTGAATTCAGTGCATGAAGCTAAGTATCATCAGCTTAAATTTAAATTCATCTCTTGATGCAACCTAATGACCACCACAGCCGCTGTGCACGTCCAACGCTGAGCTTTACTGTAAATTCACCACAGTTTGACAAGCTAACCTGTTTATTCTGCACTAAACTGTCCACTATTTTCATGCAACCTTTGAATAACACAAATTTTGTGTAACTCAGTTTGTTTTACAAGGTGTTTCACAATATAAAAAATAAACAACTTCACATCATATATAGATGCAATTTTTGATTAAAAAATAAGAAAATTACATTAAATTTCAGTTTATCAAATGCCACAGAGCAGTCCTTACCTTTAAGTCTGACTTCTCTTTTTCCTCTCTTCTTCCTCACGTCTTTCTCTGAGTGAAGTTGTCTCTCATTCTTTTCTCCCTGGGAAATGCAGCAGCTCTACCTTTAGCTAGAAGACACATTGCGTGACAGACTGCGCACAAACACTTTGAAAAACTTTGCTCCCTTTATGCTCGCTCCTCTTCTGTACCACAAGCTAGATGCTGAAGTACCGCGACCACAGTATCAAAAACGCCGCTCCAGATCATTCAGGCCTATTTTAACCCCTGAGTACAGCACTATAAATGATGCATAAATTATATATCTCTTTGTACGCGATAAGCTCCAGTGATGGATACACCAAGACACAGTGTCTTTTATGTGTTACTGTTCCTCCATTCGGGCTCAGTTCAGTTTTATGTTTGAAGGCGCTGTGATAAGAAATAAAAAAGCTGAAGTAATGAGCCTGTTTTGAAAATGTAAGCAGTATAAAGTACAGATATCTGTGTAAAGTACCTGAAAACTCTACTTAAGTACAGTAAGAAAGTATTTGTACTTCATTACTTCCTACCTCTGCCACTCAAACAAAACCTCCACATCAGTGCTGGTATCAATGGTTTTTTTTCCACAAAGCTTTATCTTTTCAAACTGTTTAGAATCTGTCAATCTCTGAGCTTCTGTACTGATATATCATTATAATCACAGTAAAAAAACAATCCTACAAGCACCAGGTTACAAAAACTGAGAGGTGCACAACCAGCAGAGATGGCAGATTGCGACAGTGCCATTTGCCAAGCACCAGATGGCAGGTATAATGGGGCCCTGATAAATTTAGTACATTTAAACCAAATGCAAAAGCATTCAAGCTCATTAGTGCAACATGTGCAGCTAAAAATAATTAAAGGTGACAAGCTATGTGTGTTAATCATCTGGTGGCGACACCACCAGATGATTAACACACATAGCAGCTAAATCCTGTAGCTGACTGAGAAAGAATACAAAGTGCACAATAAATTAAGTGCATTTTAAATTTAAGCATATTATCATTTGGTCCAAATTTGAAAAAAAAAAAATCTCACAACCTCTAACTCATCATCATTGCTTCCTTGTTTATCTTTGAAGCAAAATCTGTGATGAATGTGTTCATATACTTTTAGATGCATTTTGCTTCTTGGAAAGGTCTGACTGCTGATAACAATATATGATATGTATCAGGTACAGCTACAGTACAAAGTGTACGATGTGGTCCGAGTGAAGTAAAGAGGTGTGAAGGGGTGGATCAATCAAATTATTTAAGTAATTATTTAACTCAACTAATGTCTAAGTTGTCAGTCTCCGTGAAATAATATTGGTACAAAATCTTTAACAAACTAGATACTGAAATAGGCCAATGACTGAGCCTGACTGATCAAGCATAATTTGATTAATTTTAAGCCATAGGTATTGCATTTCCAATTTAAGCCGTCCCCATGAGCCACAGTCTTTGCAAATGTCTTTTTAAAATGTCCGAGGTAAGTCTTTACATATTTTATCTAATCTGAAAAAACTAATTTAGCGTAGACTAAGAAAATGATGAGATCCTAGCTGCGAGCTCAATGCTAAGGCACGTTAGGAGTGTTGCTCACTGACTCCACTTCTGTGACTTGAGCTCACATTAAGTAAGATTTCAGTTGTTTGTTTCGTGTTTACTGCTTTTATGTTGGGGTTAACAGATCATGATCTGTTACATGTTGTTTTTTCTCTGTTTATATCGTGCATCCTAAATTTATGTCCCCAATTAAAACTGACCAAACTGTTATAGCCACTTCCAGTATATTAGTCTACCAATTTAGGCTCTTAATGAAAAGTGCTGGTGGGGTTAATTGTGCAAGCTGTACTCCCCTCCAGAAATCAACAGCAGGTCAGCATTGCTGCGTCAGCATGGATGACAAAAAGATTAATTGAGGATACAAGGAGCTGTATGGTTCCAGGAAGCTTTATTATTCATAGCTGATAAGCAGTACAGTGATGACACAATAGAAATACACAGTAGGTTCTGCACTCGTGACTGATGGACAATAAAAAACAAAACAAAACAAAATACAGTAATCCGGTGCAACAACAGCACAAACTGCAGTGTGAAGAACTACCATAGACTTTACACTGCTGCGGTCATAAACTGGCCGTAGGATGGACACCAACATTACCTTCTGCATATTAAAGCTTCAGCTTGAACATTTTGGAAATTTTCAACATTTTGATTTTAGAAAAGTGGACATGACAGCCGAGGAGTGGATCTAAGGATCAGAGATACTGCACACTGTGGCAACTTTTGAATCATCAGAGTAGCTACGACACAAAGTATATTATCTCATATTTTTTGTCTTGTATTTTACACTAAATAGGACTATAATTTAAAAAATTAATGATGTCTTAAATAGGACTTGAAACTGGGAATTGAGCCCATAAACTCATCAGAAAAGTGTTTACTGACAGATGAAGTGGAACGTGACACCTTTTTCCTCACAGACTTCTGTACAGTCAGACTTTTTGCAGTCGTCCCTTTCTGAACATTAGAAAGACAGTTTTAGGTCACTTCATTTTTCAGACACGTCAGTCTTAGATAGAGAGTTTGTGGCTGCACTATATGTCTATTACACAGTATTTATAAGTGTTCGGACATTTCTTTTCTTATAACTTTTGTAAAAGGTTGGATCTGTGCTGTAATTGGCTACGATGGTTCTGTTTTCCACAGGCTGAAGCGGAGGGCTTCTCCCACTTCCACCTGTATGTCTGTGCTGCTTTCCTCATTGAGTGGCGCAAAGAAATCCTTTCCATGGTTGACTTTCAGGTACTTTTGTGTTTGTCATCCACTTTTAGCTGAGACAGTAATAGGATCCATTTAAAGCAGAGTGGTTTTGGTGAGAAGGGAGCTGACTTCTGTTATTTAACTTCATTTTCTGTTCATCTTCAATTTTGATGCTGGTTTATGGTAACGAGTTAGCAAGTGTCTATCACAAAATATGTTAGCATACACAAGACTTCCTGAATCACAGCCTGCTTTTATATGGTACCATAATTTACTAAATAAAGGTTCTGTAATCATTAAGACTTGATTAAGACGTGATTGAGATGATGAACTGGAGCGAGGAAGCAGTGGGGTCATTTTCAAAACTGTGATTTGACTTCCTTTTATGACTCGAGACACCGCTGTCGCTTATAGCCGCTGCTGGCTATAAGAAAGAATGTTGTTTACTTCAGTGTTAACGTCCTTTCAGATCAGGAAGCTGTGTCTCTTTTACACAATATTTCAAATTCATTTAAAAGGTTTTGCTTTTACGTTCTTTAAATGTAGCTTTCAGTATGATTTGTTCTCAGTAATCTCGTTTCAGTCTTTCAGATTTCTCGTCTTTTGTTACGTTTTCCCACACTTCAACATGTCAGTGTGATTTTTGCTTGAATACCAGAAAATAAAAATGACACTTTTTGTTTTGTAGTCAGTTTTTCCAATCAGCTATGCATGCATTTTACATGCTTCCCATGCAGTATTGTATATACTGTGAAATCTTTGCATCCCCACATTTCCAAATGGTGTCAGTGTCTTAGGGAGCTCTGTCTTGTTCTTCAGGGTCTCCTCATGCTACTGCAGAACCTTCCTACGATCCACTGGGGAAACGAAGAAGTGGGTCTCCTCCTGGCTGAAGCCTACAGACTCAAGTACATGTTTGCAGATGCTCCCAGCCACTACAAGCGATAAGCCTGATGCTTCCACATCAGGGAAAATGCTGCGCTTTGACTTTTAAAATCAATCTAAGCAGTGAGTGGACGGACTCACGGTGTCTGAGATGCACTTCAGGTGCTGCCTCTGAGGTGACGTAAACGAGACTGACATGATGTCAGGTCAGAGTTATCAAGTTTATCCTGTGAAAATAAAGTCCAGTGAATATTACATGGATTTTGGGCTTACGGTGCACATGGACCTCAGTGAATATGGGACTATTTGCAGGCAGCGCTGCATGGCAACAAAAAAGCACAGCTATGCCACTTTGGTTTACTTATATTGTTTTGGTCATTGTGTGCTTGGAAGAACACACTGTAATATAATGGGATGATGAATGTTTGTGAGATCATCCTTTTAGTCAGAACTGGTATCTACAGATTATATTTTTTTGCATTTCTTTTTTGTTTTACAAGGGACAATATTGGTGTAACGCAGGTAACTGGAATACTTTGTCATTTTCGATTTCAAAGATGTCAAAGTTTAGTTTGACACTGTCTAGCTGTTATAACTAGAACTGCGTCCCCTTCCTTTGATATTCTGGGTTGTAATTAGGCGTAGGCCCTAAGAGTAGCAAATAGTAGGTACTGTATTTAATTTTAGGCTGTGTTTCAGAAAAAAAACTGATTTGTCTCAATATCCCTTCCTGCTCATTTTGAAATCACTGTGAAGAACTGGGGAATAGGCCTGAAATAACAACAATCATGGAGCTAGAATTCTGTTTAAAAATGTAAACAATTAGTCCTTCCTGAACCTGGAAATTTTATTACATTTTGTAATCCAGTTTTAGATAAGATTGCAGGGCACGCTGCATCAGCACTCATGAGATCAGCACCAGCCTGTCTGTTTTGGCCTGAGGGTCGAAGATTTACCCAAAGTTCTGCTGATTGTTAAGTATTTTCAGAGATACCTAAAATCTGTGCAAAATATCAAGTGGTGAAAAACGTTTGATTACCTCAGTTATAGAGATTATTTACTATCTAACAATCAGTATGTTTTAATTGGAGGAAATGCCTCTGTTGGTACTGAAGGTCATCATGCTGTTTGAGACACAGCGCAGCTCCAAATCCGTGACGGCACGTTTGTTATGAGCGTTGGTGATGTACTCATGCAGCGAAAGCTTGTGTTTTATTTGGTTCAGGTTGGGTTGCTGTGACTTTACCCTGTCAGTAACATGTTCCAGGAAACTGGTTATTAGTATGACAGTGTTTTTCTTTTTTTAAGTATGATTGTGTGCGTTACAACTCATCTACCTTCATTGCCAGTGATAATTATGGTACAGCATATGTTTGGAAGGTATGACAATCATTGCACTCATTACATTTTACTTTCATATTCTTACTGTTACATTGACAGTTAAGGTTTGGTCATCTGCTTCACACTTAAAACTGATCCATGCTGGACCAAAAGCTTTGTTACAACGTTTCGACACCCATCTAATGGCTGCCACCGTCGTCAACCACAGCAGACTGCGTGGAGCAGCGGTCTTCATGAGTCTGAACCCCTTTCAATTTAACCTGAATTCTGAGCTACTTAATGGCATCATATTCAGGGACGTACTACTGAAGACACGATGGTATTTAAAATGAAATAGATTCTCCTTTATTTATGTCATCAGTCTGATACACTGTTTGTCAGTCATCGGTTTTTAATTCCTCAATCTTCACCAACCATTTTGAATGTTTTTGAGTGTTACAGTATACCTGTATCCTTAAAGTCACTCTCATTCATTCAGGTGAGCCATATGATTGTGTTATCACTGTGATGGTATTGTTCACTTGTTTGTTTGTTTGTTTGTTTTGTTTTAATTTATAGGTTAAAAATAATAACTAAAGCCTAACAAAATGTGTTTTCCATGCAGCAAAATGCCAAATCTTTATCGGGACAATACAGACTGTTTTAGAGTGCTTCAGTAGTCAGTGCTGCGTTCAGCCTTTAAATGAAGACTTGTTAAATTATTACAGTCTCTACTGTATATTCACCTTTTCTGTTTATATTAAATGAATTGTATTCCTCATTATGTTGTGTGTGTGCACGTGAAGGGGGTGGCATTTGTCATGCACAGATGTTCATCACTTCTTCATATATTTTTCTGTATTTTTAATAGCAGTTTTTAAAGCACATGGTTCTAAAGTGCTTCGTATTTATTATAAAATCCACATGGGAAAAAAATAATTGTTCATCAGAGCACATACAGTGCTGTGAAAAGTATTTGCCTGATTCCTGATTGCTTTCTTTTTCTTTTTGCATATTGTCACATGTTTCATAAAACAGATTTTAATATTAGATAAAGATCACCCAAGTAAATACAAAATGCAATTTTTAAATGATTTCATTTATTAAAAGAAACCTACCAGGCCCTATGTAAAAAAAGTAATCCCCAACCCTTATTAAATCATGAATGAACTGTGATTAACCAAATTTGCTGGAAAGCTGAGTTCAATTTCATGACCCACACCCAGGCCTGATCCCTGCCAGACCTGTTTAATCAGGAAATCAGTTAAATAGAACCTGCCTGACAGACTGAAGTACGCTAAAAGATCTCAAAAAGCAGCAAAGAAACTCATCAGATTTTAATCTTAGACATTTCATAAAAAGAACATCCTCTCAGCAGTGTCATGGTGGTGGTAGTGTGATGGTCTGGGGCTGCTTTGCTGCTTCGGGACCTGGACAGATTGCTGTAGTTGATGGAACCATGAATTCTGCTCTACCAGAAAATCCTGAAGGAGAATTTCAGCCATCAGTTCGTGCCCTGAAGCTCAAGCGCACTTGGATTATGCAGCAGGACAATGATGTGAAACACCAGCACGTCCAGCTCTGAGTGGCTCAAAAAACAAATATATAAATAAAATTAAGGTTTTGGAGTGGACTAATCAGAATCCAGACTTTAATCTGATTGAGATGCTTTGGCATGTTCATGCTTGAAACCCTCCAGTATGGCTGAATTAAAACAATTCTACAAAGAAGAGAGGGCCAAAATTCCTCCACAGTGATGTGAAAGACTCATTGCAAGGTATTGCACAGGCTTGATTGCAGTTCTTCCTGCCAAGGATGGCACAACCACTGTAGGGGGTAATCGGTTTTTCACATAGGCCCAGGTAGGTTTGGATAGCTCCTTTTCATTTAATAAATAAAATCATCATTTAAAAAACTGCATTTAGTATTTACCTGGGTTATTTTTGTCTTATAATTGCTTGATGATCTGAAACATTTAAATGTTTAAAGTATTTCTGCGTGACAAATTCTCTCCATCTGTTTTCTTCCACTTTTCCAATTCAGGAAAGGACAGAAGGAGAAGTCATAGTACATCAAAGGGCTAAAACAGAGAAACAGTCATTCACACTCACATTCACACCTATGGCCAATTTAGAATTGTCAGCTAGCCAAACCCATCCATATGGGGGACTGCGGGAGGAAGCCGGAGTACCCAGCGAGAACCCATTCATGCAGGGTGAAGTACGCTAAAAGATCTCAAAAAGCAACAGATCATCAAAGAAACTCAAGAACAGCTGAGAAACAAAGTCAGTGACACCTATCAGTCTGGGAAGGGTTACAAAACCATTTCTAAGGGGAACCAGGGTGAGAGCCATCATCTACAAATGGACATAACTTGGAACAGTGGAGAAAATGCAAACTCCACACAGACACCCAGGACCTCCTGACTGTGAGGCACCACCACCATTCCACTTCAGTCATTTCGACCCCACTGTCTTCTGGGTGTAAATATTGTACTTTGTACTCCATAGTATTTATTTTAAAACTTTGCAGATTTTAAAATATAAATAGTAATGATATGCATTAAATGAAGTGATATGCATTAAATAAATCAATTATTATGATCCAGTAATACACTGTGTGATGAGTCTAAATCGTACCTTTACTTTAGTACTTTACTTTAAGCCTAATATTTTATATACCACTTTCCTACAATGTATTTCTATTATTTCTGATTAAATGTAATGATTTTCTTTTGGGCCTCCCCTGCCTTGTTCTAGTTCCCCTCTGTAACAATCTGGAAACCCCCCTGCTGAAAGGGGCAAA
Source organism: Archocentrus centrarchus (assembly GCF_007364275.1). Taxonomy (NCBI): domain Eukaryota; kingdom Metazoa; phylum Chordata; class Actinopteri; order Cichliformes; family Cichlidae; genus Archocentrus; species Archocentrus centrarchus. Next base: position 35,049,247 of record NC_044352.1, on the reverse strand, counting down.
GGACAGTTTAGATTTGATGTATTTTTTTAGTTAGTAGTAGTTATGTGGTGGGCAGAAATTGTTTTTTGTTTTGTTTATCAAAGTCCCCTTGATTTTAACTAGCAAGATAAGAGAGGGTAGAAACATTGTGAGTGGTCTCCCTGCAGTCACTGAGAACTCTGCTAATGTGCAAGCGGGCAAGTGACGTGCCGGAAGTGACCCTGACTCAGTGCTAAGAGGAGTAACCCTCAAACTTCGCTTTCAATTTAGCAGTCATGCCAGGTCGGTTTGTGTTAAAGAAAGCCATTAATAACCTTGCGCACCGTCTGAATTTATTCAGTCCTCAACAGAGCCGCTGCACTGCTCCTGTCTGAGTGCCAAGGTAAGCTGTTTAACAAGCGCATGTGTGCTTTTCTGACGTGTTAGCGCGGCTAGCAGCCGTGTTAGCGCGGTTAGCAAACACGAAGCTAGCACGTCGTGTTGTTTACAGTCGTGGAAGCTCAGAGTTCTCATTAAACTGATCCCTGTCTTCTCAGTTTGTGTTCTCCACGTACGTGGGGAGGAGAATAAAACTTAGCGACCAATAATTCAGAACATTATTAAAAAAAACAAAGAAAAAAAAGAGGAACAAGCTCATAAGGAGCGTTTCCCTCTTATCCAGACAGAGCTTGACTAGCTGTTGACTGCAGGCGTGGTGCCATTTAGCTTACATATAAAACCGTATTGCTTCGTGCCTTTAGCCTTTGCCTTTAGCTTTTAGCCTTTACCTTTAGCCTTTATCCTTTGCATTTAGCTTTTCAAGGGCTAGCTGCTCACACCTCTCCTGTCTCCATTAAAGCAAGGAAAAAGCTTGGTGAAGGAGGATGGATGGAGTCAGCTGGAGCACCACAAGGTCCCAAGAATCATTCAGCCGCTCCACATCAGCCGCAGACACTCTGTCAAGGCTTGCCACCTTCATCGCAAAAGCAGAGACGAAACAGCACACGCGAAGCCAGAGGCAGCACCTGTCCACCTACCTGTGTCAAGAATGTGGTAAAGGTTTCCCTCATGCCACAGATCTATTGCAACACCAGGAGGCTGAACACACACTACCCAAGCCTCACCGATGCCCCTCATGTGGCCAGGAGTTCTCCCTGAGGTCGTCCTTACAGCTACACAAGTGTGAGTCCACACGCTGTGAGCTTTGTCATGGGATGTCACGGCTTGGCTCCCCCTGCTCTGCATGCACGACTCACACCTCTGATCCTGGAAGGCCACAAGACAAGTCACTTCACCGCCAGTCTCATCACTTGGACTGCAGCCCATACGCATGCGCCCCGTGTGGGAGAGGTTTCACCCAGAAGCAGGCTCTGCTGCAGCATCAGCAGGCGGGCTGCAATAAGCTGCCATCCCCGTCCGATATAGCTGATGCCAGCAGGCTCCCTGAGGACTCTTCACCAGTTTCTGAGGGGGACTCCGCTCGCTCCGATTCTTCAGATGCTCCAGGTCCCAGTGGCCGAGCTAACAATGTGTGCCAGCTCTGTTGCAGAATCTTTCGCACAGAGGCCGCACTGCAACGCCATGAAGAGGCCAGCCATGCAGAGGAGGGGCAAAACATCAAAGGAAGCAGCACCAGTGGGGAGATGAGGAAAGGAAGGAATGCCAAGATGAATGAAGAGCCAAGTAAGAGTTCAAAATCCCAAATGAAGCTTCTTAGTTGCCGCTCCTGTGACATGGTTTTCAGGACCACCTCTAAACTGTATGTGCACAGGAAAGAGAAGCACAGTAGAGAAAAGAACGTTAGGAGAGAGCAGAGGCCAGTCGTGATCAAGCGGAGGAAAGCAGGCACGTATCCCTGTCAGGTGTGTGGCAAAGTCTTTGTCCATCATTTGTCGCTTAGGGCACATTACAGACAGCACACATCCTTGAGCTTGGCTGCTATCAAAAACAAAAGCCAGACTGTGGGATGTACCACCAAAGACTCCAAGCTATCAGAAAACAGACCAAATACAGCCAAAACCGGCCTAGCTGATATTAAGACAGTCAGGGCTGGCCCAGGGAGGCCCAGGAAAGTTGCTGCACATTGGACCAAGATAGGTGATTCAGGGAGATGCACAGAAGTGCCTGAAGTGGAGGAGGAGGAGGAGGTGGAGAGAGAGTTCCCCTGCCCCTCCTGTGCAGAGGTTTTCTCTCTGCAGTGGCAGCTGAAGGAGCACGTGGAGCTTCACCAGACCTCCGTGAAGAGGAGACAGTGCAGTGTGTGCACCACCGAGATGGACACATGCAAATGGCCCGGCTCCAAGAGGCAGAGGCTGTACCACTGTGTGCCCTGCCAGCAGGGATTCTCTGCACTTGACTCCTTCCTAGAACACTGTCAGGAGCACCTGCGAGTCAGGGTGGAGGAGGATAACTTGACAGAGGGCTACACGCATCAAGCCACCAAAGCCTGACGTGTCAGTGTGAATGTCATCAACAACTGCCTTTTTGCCTTGAAGGGTTAGACAGCGGGGTGATGAAATTTCTGTGAAATTCTTGTTGATTCATGAGTTCACTGATTGAGCATTCAGAATATCTTGCTTTTGTACCCATGCTGCAGCTTTCGGTACCATATCAACAGTCAAAGAGAATGTGTTGTTAAAGAAACATATTGCGTTTTTATTTAGCCCTTTAACCATAAATCACATTTTCTGCAGCAAGTTGTTCTCAGCTACTTTCTAGACAGTGACTTAAAAGCACAGTTAGGAAATCAATTTGTTCAAGATCCATCACAGCAGCCTTTAAGGTGAGTTTTTAATCAGTGTTTGTACGTCTGAGAACAAGACAGCTTCTCAGATGTGGGTGTCTAACAGAGCAGTGTTGCATTAATGAGCTGCATTGTCTTGAAATGCAACAAAGCGGGCAGAACAAAATGTGGGCTTTTATACACAGGATGTGTGTATGTTGTTTAGCAGCAGCCTTTAAGACAAACCTCAGCTTCATTACAACTAAAATTATGATAAAAGGCTAAAATTTTCAGCATGAAGGGCTGCTGTTGTCTGAAAATTGATTTTCACTCTATAATACACTGAAGGATGAACAGTTTGAAGCCTGACCCCAGCACAATGATTTAAGCTGGGTCCCAACTCAGAATATCCAGACCTTTAAACCCGGGAAACCCGCTTTCAGATCAGTGGTTGTCTGTCTTTTTACTGTGCTATAAAAACTTGTAAAGATTGGTTAAATTGCACAAATTGTTGCTTTTCTTTATGAAGAAACTGCAGCTCATGATTCTGGAAGCAGGTCTCACCACCTGGCAGCCATTGGGTAATACCTCTAGGCAGGTATGTTGGCAGTTTTTTAATAGCTGCTATCTAAGTGGGAACAGGGAGACAGCTAGCATTAATTTTAAAGGTTACTGAGGAATAAAAATTGTGGCTCTGTAGTGTAGTGGTTAACACATGTTCTTCGCTGGTGTAATTCGAGTAGTTCGAGTTCCCTTTGGGGTGACGTCAGGAAGGGCATGCAGTGTAAGATTGGCCAAATCAAACATACGGAGCTACGCACTGTGTCGATCGTTCATGAGAAAGGAGCAGCTGAAAGTAGCGTTTACTGAGGAATGAAAACTGCACATACACAATCATTCACATCCAATAGAAAAACCCTTAATCCAGAGTGCCTACTTGTTAAAAATAAATGTTCATGCTGTAGTTTCTTCATTTTTCTTACAAATTTTTTTATGCCTGCCAGGTCATTAACTGCACATATAGAATCACCAGGTAGATTTTAAAAAATGATACGTGTCAGCATTTAAACCCAGGATGCTGACATGAGCACCTTCTCTGTTTCAACCCATCAAAGCTCAACAGATGCCATGTTAAAAGATGTGGATACACAAAGCCAGGAAAAGTAAGGATACTTGGCTGAGTTTTAACTATAACAAATAGATATCCCTGTCCCCACACAGCCGAAACTATGGTCAACATCAGTTCCATGCATTCGTCACTGCAACATGATTGGTTCATGTTTCCACCTAGGCTGTTGATTGGCTCTCTTGTCTAATGACATCTTCATTTAAAACCTACCTGATGTGGAGGAAAAGCATAGAGATCCTATAAAGGTTCCTGGTCCCTGGGAAAAGTTCCTGCAGTGTAGATCCAGCTGTTAGTTTGGGCTTTCCATTGCTTATCAACTGATGCCACCATTTCATCCTGATCAACCTCGTTTTCCAAAAATGTCTTGGGATTAAATCACATGCTCAAAGTGAAGCTAAGCTCGTCTTTGCTTCAGGGTGTTTTTGAGGAACGAGGCCGTCTGCACAGCCGTGGTACGTTCTAACCAGAACACTACCTGCTCTGATACACTGTTTGCTGTTTGCCTACTTTAAAAAACAAAAGAAAAAACTTTTGTCTGCTGTATTTTCCTCATTTTTTCATACAAATTTGGCAATAATTATAGATGGATTGTGGTGTGTGAGTTTTGTTGTGTTGTCAGTCGTCTTGTGTGTTGAACCCAGGTCTTGGCAGCGCTACTTGGAGCACCGGGGTGGAGGTTCATTTCTTTGCTCAAGAGATAAATGCAGCCCCGTGTCTGAGTGAGGTCACAGTGTGTAATGCTGTTTGTTTACATTCTGGTTCTCAAGATTTCATCACGGGGGAGATGTCACCCTAATCTATACACTGAACAAACTTGGCTTTTATGGATAACTCTGAAACAATGCCTTTCATTATGGCCCGGCTTTTTAGCTTGCATGAGCTTGGGTCGTGTTTCCTAACTATGCAAATAGATGGCAGCCTTTCGGTATGTCTGTGATGCTCAATAAGTGTGCTTTGGTGAATGAAATTGAATCAACATGATTTTTTTTTTTTTCTAAAGTATTTTCAGCTACTGTTTTCAAAATGCGACTGTGAACATGTAGAAGATGCGTTTCTAGGTTTTGAAGTTTCTACTTTTCTGAGGTCTTTTGTAAGTGGGTGTGTATGGCTCTTTGCAGATGACATAAATAAAACTTAACAGATTTTTGGTGTTTTTCATACTGTATAACTGAGAAGTCTCCAGAGCAGCTAACATGTGCCTGCATACTCCACAGCAGCAGAATGGTGATAATTACTGGTGAGCTGTTGAAATTAGCAATTGTTATACCACAATTTGTTTTTATCCCAGTCAGCTTAGTTATTTAATTTCTGCTCAAGTAGTAGTATATTCTTATTTTTTTGTGGAAGCTGCTTTTTGATGACTTCAGCTACTTTCTAGATTCAGATAAATAATATAAACTATTATTGAATTTGCAGCTCAAAGCTCACCATTGATGCTAATATTGCAGCAGTAATAAGTGGCATGTTTAATGTCATGCCAAAACATCCTAACTGGCTTTAAGTCCAGACTTTGCAGTTATTTTTTCACATATGACAAGTAGGTTTGGATAGCTTTTTAAAATGAAATCATCAGTTAGAAACTGGACTTTGTATTTGCTCGGGTTATCTTTGTCTAATATTAAAATAAGGTTGATGATCTGAAACAGGTAAATGTGCAAAAAAAACCTCAGGAAGGGGGTAAATGTTTGTTCACAGCACTGGATGGCCTACATGGTCACCAGATTTAAATCCAGGAAAGCGGCTCTAGGATGTGGAGGAACTGGAAATTCACATCATGGAATGCCACCAAAAAATTCTGCAGCCACTGAGATGCTGTCAGTGTGGACCAAAATCTGAGGAATGTTTCCACCTTACTGAATCTGAAAAACGAAGAATTAAGGTGGTCCATTGTGGCACTAGCATGGTGTATCTAATGAAGTGTCTGGTGAGTGTATATTGGAAGACCAAAAAAATATTTTTTATATGAATTTATATAAATTATATATACTTTATTTTTTAATTAACCATTTGCAATTGTCCCCTTTGTTATCTCTGTTACTTTATTTGTGTTGTTTCTGTGGCTGCTGGTTGAATGTCTCTAAAAGGCTAAGTTAGATGTAAGATAAGGTTTATTTGTCACATGCACAGATAAACCTTTGAAAAGCTTTCAAAAAAAAAAGGTATGGAAATGATATTTTAAGTATATTAAAGTGGAATTTTGAGCTTAAGTCAAGTTTTCAAAGCATGAGTTTAGTTTGTAATAGAGTGTATAAACACTGCGGTATTTGCATTTAAGGAAGTGATTTGAATATTTCTTCCAGTGCTGCAAATCATTCAAAGGTAGTCTGCTGTGCTTCCTCTTGCCCTGATGGCGGCGCTGTGAGGAAACAGCAGGAGGAGGTCCATCATGGAAGTTCGTCAATGAAGTTCCGGTTCCCGGCGCACGCTTTCCTTCCGCGGTTCGGTGAAACGAGAAATATACGAGTGAGTCCCTCGGCTTTCAGAAAATACAGCCAAAATGAGCAAAGCACACCCACCTGAGCTGAAGAAGTAAGTTACCCGGCTTTGTGAAATGAAGGCGCGCTGAGTACTTTGTACCTGCTTCGTATTTCCCGCTCAGCAGTTCTGCTGCGCTGTTTGCGATAGCAACAACAAGCTAACATTAGTGAGTCCGTGTGAGCGACTGTGCTGAGAGTCCAATAACTGAAGCGAATGTTTTTCTTTTCCAGGTTCATGGACAAGAAGCTTTCCTGTGAGTATGACTGCGCACACAGATTCAAATGTAACCGGGAATCTTTGGTCTTTGAAACAGAGCCTGGGTCTCCCTGTTTTTTAGTCACAAGATTGAACAATAAAGATTATTATTGAATGATTTCGGTCATGAAAAATTCACCTCACATTACTGTTTTGTTTTTGGGGTTTTTTTGTATAATTACAACATAGGGCAGACATGTAGTGCAGGCAGTACACATGGGAGAAAATGTATTTTATTATGCGCAGCATGTGTGTATATGTAAATGTGTGTATTGATATTGATATATATATATTTATGTATGTAGTGCTTATGTATATGTGTATAGTTTTTTTTGCTATTTTATTTTATTCTATTTTAGTTTTAGTTTAGTTATTTCTTCTTACTCATCCTTTTCATTTTTTCTCTGTACTGAGCTGCTGTAATGCGCAAATTTCCCCGTCGTGGGATCATTAAAGTTTTATCTTATCTTACTGCTGGAAATGTGATATTAAGGACAAATGTTAATACACTATCTTATACGGGCATTATTATCCCAACTGGTTTTCATTGACAGTATGCTAGAATTGTGAGACAGGTATTAAATGTTAACCTATGAAGTGACCATAAGGTCTTTAAAAGTTTGAAATGTTAGTGAACTTTGTAGTAATCCTAAGAATAAATATCTGATCCCTGCACACTGAGTTAGTTGAGTACTTTTGACAGTTGTGGACTCAAATGTTAGGTTTTATGAATGCATGGATATCATCTCACTTTGTTGTGTGTATGTGGTAGCATGTGGTGAATCTAAAGCTGCCAAATGTGGTCTTGTATCGCAGTTTGATGCTTGTAAAGATGAAATGGAGAATTTGAGTTTGAAGATGGTTGCAGTTATTCAGGCCACAGTCACAATCTGATCAGCCCTAGTTGCTTCATACAACGCACACGATGGCAGAAGAGAAAATCATTTGACGCTGGGACTGGAAACAAACTGAGCAGATGTAAAAGATTTTTTTTTTTCTCCTTTCAGTGAAGTTGAACGGAGGCAGACACGTGCAGGGCATCCTGCGAGGGTTCGACCCCTTCATGAATCTGGTGGTGGATGACTGTCTGGAGATGGGCCCCGGAGGACAGCAGAACACCATCGGCATGGTGGTCAGTACCTTGTCTGTCTTCATTTTTCTGCATTATCAGCAACAGATATCTTGATGGTATAATTGTGGCTCATAATTGACAGCTTTTTAGAGGTGTGTGACTGACAAACGGCCAACTTTGTGGAAGGAAGGAAGAAGCAGGAGCTAAAACAGTTAGACACAGATGGGGAAGGGAAGCCCTGCAGTGCAGTAGGGTTGGGGGATGTAGCCTCAAAATTATATAATGATAGTTCAAGAAAATTTGAGATGATATGGCTCACGAGTTAGAAAAAAATATTGAATGTTTTATTGATGCTTGCCATTCTATTAAGTAAATTAAGGCATTTTTCATCCTTCTTTTACAATGAGCATGATGACACACTTCCTAATTTGAAGTGTGAATCTACTGAAACACAGTGCCAGCAGCAGCATTATAGTGCAATAGTAGTGACACAGCACAAGTCAAATGTAAGCACAAAAGTAGCCTAGGTAGTGTTTTCCCTGCAAAATTTAGGTAAGAATAGCTGCTTAAAGCCCTGCTTTTCCACCATATAAGTAATTTCCATCTGCCGTTTGCTCTTCCTGTCATATGGAGCGCCACAAGTGAGTATTTCAGTGAGTCTTGGTGGAGTCATTTACTTTGGGTCACACATTACCTGCTGCTATTGTCTCGTCGTCTGTGGCCTGGTTGTACTTGACGGTGTGTTTTTTCCCTCAAGTGGTTTCCACCTTCAGCAGGAACATTTAGAGTTCTTAGTTAGAGCTCAGTACAGTGAAGCTGCACAGTAGCAGAGCACCTGTCATGACCCTGCGCCCCACAGTCTGAGAAACACTGGTGTAAGGCCCTGTTTACACGACGCTGTTTCAAAATGAAAACCGCTCAGTTTTGATGCATTTCAGTTTCCCGTTGACACGAGAACAGAGTGAAAATAATACTTTTGGAAGGCTTCAGAGTGGAGCATTTCCGGCCTCCGTTTCCATGTAAACGGAGGAAAACGCTGCTTTTTTTGGAAACGGGAACAATCACACATGCGCACTATGGTTGCGGCTCCTGTGTCCACACCGCCTGCGTGTGGCCTGGCAATAGGAACTGCAGAATTTTGTGTTTCTGTGTAAACAGATATCGTTTCTGAAACATCTCTGTGTAAACGCGTCACTTTCGGGAAACGACAACAACAAAACGACACTGTTTCCACTGGAGACGCTGTCGTGTAAACGGGGCCTAAGATGTCAAGAAAAGCTGTTTGCTTTACCTGCTGTGAATAGTGACACTAAACACTGTTTAGACTTGGAGAGCTCTGTTCTTTATTTAAAGCCTGTAGGACATTAGTCATGATGGCAGCATGTTTACTGTGTGGTGTCATTTCTCACAGGTCATCAGGGGAAACAGCATCATCATGCTGGAGGCCTTGGAGAGAGTATGAGAGAGGAGGAGGCCGCTGAGGCTGGAGAAGAGAATCATCCACATGTTTTTACATTGTTGTCCTTTTTTGGTTCTTCAGTAAAGAGGCAAAGCATTTGTATCTCTGAATTGTGAGGTTTCTGATTTCCATAGTGTTTTTGTTTGGACTTTTTGAACTGTGCAGTCTTGTGAATAAATCAGTTTTGTCTTTGTAATTTTTTTTTGCATCGGGTTTATATTTAAATACCACAAGTTACTATTCTGTTCTACATGTTACTGTAAGAACAGGCAGAATGAGCCACTCTATGATCTTATACGTGTCCTCAGGGACTCATTCCACTGCAGTCTACCTGCTTACATTGTGACTTTGGGTTAGCTCAAGGAAAGGAGTCCTGCATTGATATGAAATTCTGTAGTAAAACAGCTGTATGAAGATGTACAACACTGCAAAAGTATTGTGCAACCACTTGTTTATGCACTGCTCAAAAAAAGTGAAAGGAACACTTTGAAAACACTTCAGATCTCAATGGGAAAAATGATGCTGGATATCCACACTGATACAGACTGGGTAATGTTAGGAACAAAACAGTGCCACATTGATGGAAATTAAAATCAGCCTACAGAGGGCTGAATTCAAAGACGCTGAAAATCAAAGTAAAATAATGCAGCAGCTTAGTCTGTTTTGCTGAAATTTCATTGCAGCAACTCAAAATGCTACTCAGTAGTTTGGCCCCCATGTGCTGTCAGGCATGTTCCCAATGAGACGACAGATGGTGTCCTGGGGATCTCCCAGATCTGGACTGGGGTGTCACAGAGTTCCTGGACAGTCTGAGGTATGACCTGTTCTCATCTGTGAAAAACACGGAGTACCAGTGCAAATTCTAGTATTTCAAATACCTATCAGGCTCCACTAGAGGACACTGGACCCTCAGGCCGCCCCAATGAAGTCTGTTTCTGATTGTTTGGTCAGACGCATTCACACCAGTGGCTGCTGGAGATCATTTTGTAGCTCTGCAGTGCTCATCCTGTTCCTCCTGCACAAAGGAGCAGATCCCGGTCCTGTTGATGGGTTAAGGACCTTCTACGGCCCTGTTCAGCTCTCCTAGAGTAACTGCCTGTCTCCTGGAATCTCCTCCATGCTCTGAGACTGTGCTGGGAGACACAGCAAACCTTCTGGCATGTGCCATCCTGGAGGAGTTGGACTACCTGTGTGACCTCTGTAGGGTCACACAGGTAGCCAAATGTAGAACTAGTGGAAAAACAATCAAAAAAGATGAAGAGGGAAGAATGTGAGTGTCCTCCACCTGTAAAACCATTTCTGCCCCTCTAGTGTACCTGTTGTTAATTTCATGAACACCAAAGCAGCTGAAACTGATTAATAACTCCCTCTGATGCTTAACTGAGCAGATCAATATCCCAGAGGTCTAAGTGACTGGATGCTATACTCTGATTAAAAAGTCTTCCTTTATTTTTTTTAAGCGGTGTATTTGGCTTCCAAGGAGCCAGACTTTGTTGAAAGTGGTCTTGAGCAATAGTTCTCCAAGCTTTCTGAATATCTTTTAAACTTTTTCTTTGGACATTGGTTGTTTTTTCACTCATTATCAGTCCACACTTTGTACCTGACCGTTTTCAGAGGACGAGGAAGAACCAGTTTTACATTTTATCATTAGGTACTTTTTTTATTAACAGCCTGTTGCTAAAACACATAATTTGTTCCAATTTCTTTAGTTAAATCTACAAAAAAATGTCAAAGATAACAGTTTAACAGGCAACAATACGGTGATTCCCAAAGAGCTATCTCAGCATGGTGAGTAGTTTGTCCTTTAAAAAATTGAGGAAACTGGATAAGTGAGGTACAAAAGAAGTGGCAGGCCTAAAAAACTATTACAGCAGATGAACAGTATCTGAAAGTCATGTCCTCAAGAAAAAAGATCTGACAAAGGACCTGAGATGCATCTGACCTTTCAGTTGATCCATCTGCTGTTCACCAAAAAAAAATCAAAAACCATCTGAGTGGAAGGGTGGCTACACTAACCGTGATGGATTGGCCTCCTGGAGCCCGGAGCTTAACAATATTGAAGCAGTGTGGGATCAGCGTGACAGAGAATGGCACAAAAAGCAGCCAAAGAAGGGTTTTGGAATTGCCTTCAAAAAGCCTGGAAAATGATTCTGAAAACTACGTAAAGACTTTTAAACAGAGTTTGGGCTGTGTTGAAGAATAAACATGGTCAGGCTCTTTACTGAAACTCTGTTTCAGTAAAGAGCTGCACCTATTTCCCATTTTTCCTGCAAAATATAAAGAAATGAGGGGTGGCTGAAATTGGAAAGCTACACAATGCAATACACTAAGGCCAGTGTACCTTCATTAAATATTATTGTAACCTCTGAGAAAAAATATCTTTGCAGTTACCTCAAATTGTCTAGACAATGGTATAAAATATATAACAAATTGTTTAAAGGAAATTCTTTAGAATAAAGCAGTAAGTGAATATGTGTATTGTTTTAGAAGAATGTAAATAAAGCAGGATATGATAGAAATAAATCAATTGTTTATTGCTAAAAGGTTATATGTACATGCAAAAAAAACAAAAAAACAAAAAAAGCAAAGAAAGAAATTAAAAACCAGCCATGTGATTTAAAAGTCTGTGAATATTTGTTCCTTCCAGTAGCAAGTCTCACCACACTGCCTCTGGATACTTGTATAGTTATTTTATATGTCACCAGCACATCTAGACAATCACCAGATAACTCTGGTAAAGCTGTTTGTAAAGTTTGCTGACTTTGTTCCAAAATATGACTTAAAACACTTTTTCCTCTGGAAGTTGTGCCACTGTGTTTGCTGCTGTGGAATTCTGACTTTCAGTTCAGGTTTCTCTGAGTACCACGGGTCTCCCACAGTGACTCTGAAAAGGTTTAACATCTCAAAATGCAAGAAAAAAAAGAACTTTGACAAGTATTCATAATCCAATGTTGACGGCGGGTCGCCAGGGGGCGCACTCCGGACGACTCACTTCCCCTTCAGGGGGACTTTTATTTTGAAAGCCGATTGGCGTCACTGTGGACGCGTATCTTTACGTTCTGTGTCATAGCTGTTTTAACGGAATGTGGAAAGTAGCGATGTCGGAGGAAGTTGCCAAGGCGCTACAGTCGGTAGTGGAGCGGGTGAACCAGGCGGCGGCCCGGCGGCCTAAGGTAACTGCAGGCCGGGATGTTCCGCTCGGGAGCACCGCTGCCGTCGCTCCACTCTCGGGGCCCTAAAAAAACGTGCTGCGGCAGCACGAATCGTTATGTAAGGCTGCCAAACACTTCAACCTTTGGATGGGAGACGGTCGGGCTTGTGGCAGCACTTTCATAACACCCATGCGTGCAGTATATTAGTGCATGCGGGGAGCATGATACATGCACTCTGGTTCTGTTTGCACATTGGTGGGTAGCGATAATGTCCATCAGCTGCTTCCGGCATTATTGGAATTCAGCCTGTTTGTTGATGTACCATCGTGCTTTTCTCCTCACACCACAGCTCTGTGAGAAATGTCCACGAGTGTAGATTTGCTTTTCAACAAGTGCCACTCCATTCAAATAGAATCAAGGTTGATGTAGGTCACAGCACGTTTCCACGGGCATCCACATCTCTCTGTGGAGTGTAACTAATGATCTAAATAACAAGGAGCGGCTGAATGATGTGTAGCAGCATGTGAACAGCCAGAAGCATCATTGTTTTGGATGATCCTGACGGGGCAGAGTCACACCTCTGCTCACATGCTGCATCACACACTGAGCTCCTCTGCTGACACTCACTGATACAGATGAAAAATGAGCTTGTGTTGTCCTTCCACAGACACTACCAGCTGTGCCGCCCCGCCTCGTAGCTGTCAGCAAGACAAAACCCCCAGAGATGGTTGTGGAGGCCTACAGGCAAGGGCAGCGGAACTTTGGAGAAAATTATGTGAGTGTGCAACACTGCCAGCGTCTCTGCATGACCTGGGAGCAGAACAAAGATGGAACATATATTTGATTGACCTTGCCCTTCATCTCTCCTCAGGTTAATGAACTTGTTGACAAAGCTTCAGATCCCCTGGTACGTTCAGATGTTTTAGAAGGTCGGATTGCTTTTCCCCTCCACCACAGTCTGTGGCAGTTTTTGACGCTGGTTCTTTTCCCCTCATCCAGATCTTAGAATCATGTCCAGAAATCAAGTGGCATTTTATCGGCCATCTGCAGAAGAATAACGTCAACAAACTTTTGGGTGAGTGACCATCCTCCTGTGGAAATTACAGACCCAGGACATGCCCTCTTGGAATGCTGTTCCCTCCACCCACCCCAGAAGAGCTTGGGGGGGGGGGGGGGGGGGGGGCTGAATGCTGCTCCCACGACCTAAGGGGCAGAAAATCGTTCAGAAGCTATTTTTTGCTGCAGAACATAATTCTAATAAAAATGAACAAATATTAATGATCCTCAGTGTTTAAATGCCAAAAAACAGATCATAGATCAAATATTACACACTGAATGTGGCAAATGCTGTCAAGTCTTCCTCTAGAAAGATTTGAAAAGGTTTGGGGATACAGTTTGAATAACATGAAAGATATTTTTGATGATGTTGTTGAATAGAAACAGCAGATTTCATTTTTTTTTTTTTGCTTTCATTCAGTTTCTCTTTATTTCTTTGGGATGTACAGTAAAAAGAAAATGCTCCCTCTGTCAATTCTAAAGTTGTACACAAACCTAATAATAAAAAAAAACAAGTGGTGCCGAGCACAGCAAAGCCCACCCCCAGCAGACGATTTAGCTGATTTGAACTTTGTCCGTCTCACAAACCTGTCACTCTGCAAACATTGACTCACTGAGATAACACATACAGCCTCATCACAGTAATCTGTAGGTGACACAAACCCCTGGAAGCACAGTAACTGGGTCTCAGTAGATCTTATGGGGTGCACATGAGCCTCAGTGACTTGCTATAAACCACTGAGAATACTGTCACTCTGTGATTGCCATTATTATGGTAAGAACTAAGTCGTCCCAGAGTATCTGCATTTATGGTATGAATTTAAGCATCCTGGGTCACATCGTTCTTGAGTTATCGTGTTCACAAGATGTTCAGAAAACCAGACCTTTAACCTTTACCTTGAGGTCAAGGTTGCTGGGATTCAAACATGTCCGAGATTTTTAGTCGCTGCATCTGTGGTGTGAATTTGAACATCCTAGGTCACATCATTCTCAAGTTATCATGTTCACAAGGTTTTCAGAATAACTTGACCTCTCGCTTCTGACCTTGACCTAATTATGGCAAAAAGTTTATCATGTGATCTTTTGTGCAAATTTGGTATGAATCAGACTGGTACTTCTTCTGCAGTGTTGTTAACAGACATACCAAAAACAATACCCCCCCCCCCCCCTCCGGGGGCGGGGTATGCATCTGGTCCTTAGCAGGTCTTATTGATGAACAACAACCCGACAAGTCACACCATGTCATTAATTATTTATCTTTTAAAACAAAGTTAAAACGCAGTATCAGTGTGTGAAAAACTAAGTGCACCCTTTACTGCTTTCATAGGAATTAAGGGGGAACAGAAGAGCTGCTGATCAGATGCACTTGATTAACTGATCATCAGCAGGTGTGAGAACCTCCTATAAAAGCACAAGTTTTGACAGTGTGGAGCATTCAGGTGTGTGCTAGCACAATGCCACTGGCAGTGATCTTAGAGAAGCAATGTGGGAAAGGTCATAAGGCCTGATGGGGTTACTTTCTTTTTACCATGACAGTATGTTCCAAATGAAATAAAGATGTTTAGATTTAAAACAAACAATATCCTGTCGTCCTCCTGCGCAGGCGTGCAGAATCTGTTCCTCGTGGAGACAGTCGACTCAGCAAAACTGGCCGACAAGGTCAACAGCTCGTGGCAGCGCGTCAGAGGAGCCAGCATGCAGAGGTTAAAGGTCATGGTGCAGGTTAACACCAGCGGGGAACAGAGTGAGTGCTACTTGCATGTGAGGGTCTGATCATAAACACTGTTGCTGTCACATAAACAGAATGTGAAATGTTTGTTTTAGGTAAACATGGCTTGCCACCAGAGGATACGGTGAACACAGTGAAGCACATAGTGACTCAGTGCCCCGCCCTGCACTTCTTAGGACTCATGACCATTGGGCGCTATGGCTACGACCTCACTCTGGGCCCCAACCCAGACTTCCAGGTACAAAACAAGAACAGCTGCATTTACCTGTCATCATTTTTGCATAAAAATGTATCATTATTATTCACTTTATCATTATTAGTGTCAGTCTGTAATCTCAACACTATCCCTGCATAGATGCTGCTGAGTCGGAGGCAGGAGGTGTGCGACAGCCTGAAGCTGCCTGTGGAGGAGGTAGAACTCAGCATGGGTATGTCCACAGATTTTGAACACGCGGTGAGTATCACTCCTATATGGAAGCTGGTAACAGCAATGATGTAAACTTTGAGTGTGTAAATTTGCTTGAGAGCATGCACTTTGATTAAAGTCATTGATTATCTGCACCAAATCCCACATCAGTACATTCTGCAGTTCTTGAAAAAGTCATCCTTGTAATCAGGAGATGTCCTCAGGAAAACATGAATATCTGCACAAATGTTTGTCCCAAATTTGATGGAAAATTTTTAGAGAATTCTCAGCGTTGTGCCAAATATTTGACTTAAATCCCCACATGTGATTCTGCTGGTTAACTGTTACTTTTTCTTTCTTTTTTTTTTTCTTTATAAAGATTGAGGTGGGTGCCACCAATGTGCGAGTGGGCAGCATCATATTCGGCAACAGGGAGTATCCCAACAGTGCACTGAACACTCCTAATCCCAGTCCAGGTCCTAGTCCTGGTCCAAGTCCAGTTCCCAGCCCAGAGAAAACGTCTAAGATGGTGTCAGAAGAAGCCGCCAAGAAGATGCAGCACCTCACCGTGTCTGAACACTGAGGAGGAGCGTCTCCTTTCACATACCTTTTAATGAAAAACAAAAGAACCTCTTCACGTGCAAAATGAACAGCGCAGTGAAGCAGATCATCTCCGCAGAGCTCTGCCGAGCTAGGATTGAGGAATCCTGCATTAATTGTAAATTGTATTTGCCTAATCCTAACTTTTTGTGTGCCCTTGTTGCTCTTTAAGCATTAAAAAGTGGCACAGAGCTAGTTAAACCTTTTTAACGTTGTTAAAGAAGTGTTGTTAACTTTTAGAGCTCTGACTTCCTCCTCATGGAAAACCTTTTAGTGAAGGCAACTGGATACAAGTCAAACTACTGAAAACACAATGACTTCAGTGATTCCACATGAGATTTCTTTGGATTTGTTGTGCTGTGTGATATTTTCTACTTTTCCACTTAAACATATGACGGTGCTGAAATGTGTCCCCCACAGATCAGAACCTCCACACAGTACATTGTACCGCTTTTATTGAACAGATGAAAGAAAGACTTAATAAATAATTTATCCCTTTATAATTACATAGCATTGTGTGTGTGTGATATTGTTTCGTACGGTGTGCCAAAGGTGTCAAAACTGTATTCTTGATATTAACTGAGAGTAAACCCAAGGACGTATTTGTGTGTCGTGTCCGTGCTGTGCTGCTTTGTTGGAGGGGAGTGTGAGGGCTAACCTATGCAAAGTGGTGATTTAGTTTCATCATCTGAGCAGGTTTTCACACTGCAGCTGTGATGGTGTAGCAGTGGTTTCACATCAGTGTGTGTTCTTTTGTATTTCGCCATGAAAAACGGTCAGTTTGTGGTTTAATGTGTGGTTTTTGTCTACTGAGGCGTTTGGGCGTTGTTTGCTTTGGAATCGGGCTCAGAGGGAGGCCAAAGCCAAGCAATAAATTTTACTGTTGAAACAAGCAAACATTTGCTGTGTATTTCTTCACCGCAGGACAGAGAGAGAAGACACAAGTTTGGCGAGTTTTTCTTTTTATTAAGCATTTTAAACAGGCACCCAGAGCACAATAAAAAACGGAATATTTCCAGAGTGGCAATTTAACATCTCTGAGAAGACTTCAGTGCCTGAGCATACGACGGCTAAAAGATCTGAACCTGGATCTAAACTCTGCATTTAGGAAACTGGGACACATTAAGGTCCTCATCGTGACTTCTTGTTGATGAATGGAACCCAATAAATACATTTCTGTTCAATAAATAAGTTTTGATGAAACAATCTGGTGTCAGAGTGTAGAGACCTTTGCAGTAGTAAATCCTTGTAAAAGGCATTAGAAAATGATAAGGACAGCCAGTACCTGTATCTGCTATTTACAACACACATTCCTGGTATTAAATATCATAAACTGGATCCACAGAAACATCTGGTAAACTACAGTGTAGGAGGACGGATGGTGACACTAACAATTCATTTCACATTAACAAGCAGCATATAAAAGGTTTATAACGTGATATAACTGTAAGCACATCTCCACAAGTTGATTTAGTGTCAGCGTATTTTCTGTAAAAGACCTGTAACAATATTAAAGCTGTAGCCATAAAACACTAAATGTTATGTATTAATATTACATGTATAATAGTTACACTTAAAGGCTCATTACAGATCATTTCCCATTCATGGCTCTACTGTGGCTCGGTGTGTTCAGTTTACACTCTGTTGGTGCATACTGGAGCAAAATGTGTGACCTCCTTGCAGACTTCTAAAAAGATTTTTAGATGAATTATTTGAAATCATTTTGAGTTCTACTGTAAATAAACACAGAGATTAGCTGCCGTCATACTACCGTATTCACTGCTCGAGTTGGGAAAAGCTAACAATGTATCGGCTTCCTTCCAGTTTTTGCTCCTGTGTTATATCCTGATTGTTTATGCTTTAAATATAAAGAAAATATATATTATTATTTCCAAACTTTGCTTTTGTGACCAGGACACTGACATTTATAAATTCAATTGCAAATTAATTATGCTAAAAAGTTTAAAGAACTTGAAAAGAATGCCGTATGTGTGACACAGCAAGCAAAAACCAGCTGACGTCCAAAACTTTCCTTTTTTACTTCACTTCCTAAAATGTCAAAACTTCTAGATTAACATGGAAAAAAAAGCAGAGCTCAGGTTTTGGTCTTTATTTTCTATGAATTTTTAACTGGAAGATGAACTCATAACCTCTGTTTCTATTCTTTGACATGTTGTGGTTTAGTAACGGTGCATTATCGCCACAAGATAAAGACTGAAAAGTCACCACCATCACTAAGGGGGCAAATTTCATTGGCTGACTGACCAGGTCGCAGCCCCAGGTGTGAGTGGCTGCCCCCCCCCCCATATTTAAAAAAAGGATTTTGTTACATTAGCGTTAATGATACAATGACCTGTCAGAATTCCTACTTTAAAACTCCTCACATCATCATTCATCAGCTGAATGAGAGTAAAGCTGCCAGATGTTACAGACACGCAGTGAACACATTCAGACGTGCTGATCTGATACATTCGATCGTGATGTCACTGCTACTGCGGGCAAAGTATCACAAGTCAATCTGTGAATACCACCTGTATTTAACACATCACTGAAATAATAAGAAACCATTTATCATGCTGCTCATAAACCATTAATATGGTGCTCATAAATAATACCTGTGGATTGAAGTCAAGCTTTGAAACAGATGCAAAAGGACGCCAGTATAACATATGCAGAAATGTGTAAGCTGTAACTACAAGGTTATGGTTGGAAATGACAAAACCTGTCTGAAACTATGTGCAACACTAAATATGACAAAAAATAAACTACTTGCAACAACTTTAGATTCTCATTTTTCTTCATATGCAAAAAAAAAAAAAAAAAAAAAGAAGATTTTTCCCACACTGGAAGATAGAAAAGTGACACTAGTCAAGAAAACAGAACAGGCATAACAAGGTTGGTGTAATGTTGTGTTACTGTGGAAATGCTAAAAGGAATGGAGTAAGCACAGGAAACAATCACATGACCCAGGACAGAAACTGCAGGTTTGCTCGTACCATTTATGGCTAATATTAGGACCAAGTGTCTCCTTCCAGAAGTTTCTACATGTCTTTGTTTTGGTGAGCAAAGTCTGTCTGCTCGTACTGTTTCCTAACTCTGCTCACACTCACATTACACCAGCTTCTTGGCCTCAAAGAAACTCTTCAGGTGCTTCATCTGCCAAATACCAGTGACAATGAGGATGATCGTCTGAGCAATGGACCACCAGAGAACGCGCTGGTTGGTGCTCTCGCTCGTCATGCGAAAGCGCTCCTCGCGATACTGCAGAAAATAACAACCGCAGTCAAGTCAGTGCCGTGGCTTAAACTGCAAATCCAACACCTCTGACATGAAACACAATCGGTTTTTTACTGACCCTCTGGTAGTTTTGCTCCTTCTGGATCTGCTCGACTTGGTCCAGCAGCTGTCGGACTCGTAGCTGCAGTTCGGTGAGTTTGTCCTTAGCTGCAATTTCAGGATAGTTGTTGGTGTGTTCTCCCACCTGAATGTCCAGGTGCACTCTCTGCAACACGAGGCACAGTTCAAATCTACCTGATTTTCATCCTGGGAGCACACCGATCAGACAGCTGCTACACGTTGTGTGCGATTTTGTGACAAACTGTTCATATTAGTTTACAGCAACTCACAGTAAAGACATGAGTCAACTTCAGACCAGGAATTTCATTAGAGCCAAACACAAAATTCTATTCTGGAGAAAATGCCCCGGCAAGTGCCACTCCACAGAGTTTAGGGGTGTCACCGCCATGACTGACACAGGCTGCTGTAACAAACAGTCCTTCTTGACTTAAAATGTCTCTGGCACCATTGAACACTGTCCTTTTAAACCAGTCTTGACTTTTTATTATATGGATTTATGTTATGTTACCATGCTTCTCGCCCTATGCCAGCTGGGATAGGCTCTAGCCCACCCGCGACCCCGACCAGGGTAAGTGGAAGAAAATGGATGGATAGGTCAGGCTCTGAGTTTAACTATTCATCCATCCATCCATCCATCCTCTTCTGCTTATCCTGTTCAGGGTCGCGGGGGGGGGGGGGGGGGGGGGGGGGGGGGGGGGCTGGAGCCTATCCCAGCTGCCATAGGGTGAGAGGCAGGGCACACAAGCACAGGTCACCTGCCTGTCGCAGGGCCAACACAGAGAGACAGACAACCATTCACAGTCACATCCACACCTATGGGCAATTTAGAATCACCAGTTAACTTAACCCCAGACTGTGGGAGGAAACCCACGGAGACACGAGGAGAACATGCGAACGGCCCGGGCCAAGGTGGATTCGAACCCAGACCTTCTCGCTGAGAGGCAGCAGTGCTAATATTATTAGCTAAAATTATAAGTTTTATTTTAGCTAATTGTTAAGAGACCATTTTGGAATTGATCAAATTTTACATAAAATTCAATTTCATGTGCAAAACCCAGTTTTCAAGCCAACTACTTCAATCGGTATTCAGACAAAATACTGCAGAATTACCTCCTGAGATCAAAGGCACCTCCGGTTAGAAAACACTCATCATGGTTATTTCACACTGAACCTCATTCACAAAACAGAGTTTCCCAAAAAATATATATTTATTAAGGATATTAATTATTAATCAATAACCGATAAACATTTTAAATGGAAAGTCAGAGGTGTTGTTCGTACCAGTTTTCCACCAGCAAACAGAGCCATTTTGGTGGAGTTGGAGTGCAAACAGATCTGATGCTCTCCGGGCGTGTGGGAGGTAAACGTGAACCGTCCATCTGACCCATACTGACGGGAAAGGATGATCTGGGAAATTTGAAAGCAGCAAATGCTTAGATTTCATTTACATGTTCCACATGCAGGTATGTATTAGAAAACTATGGAGTTAAATTAGCATCAAAAGGGTTGCAAATGTGCATAAACCACAAGTGTGAACTACTAGATTTAGATTTACAAACATGTGCAAGAATTTGAATTTTGTGTGCGCTCCACACAGGGATACAAAGCATTTAGAACAAAGGTAAAACTATTTTACACATGCATATATCCAAACCTGAATCAATACTGATCTATGCACGTTTTTAAGTTCAGCTAACCAATCTGATCTTCAGCATAATCAGAATCAGAAACCTTTACTGTCATCAAACACAAGTGCTCGACGAAATTGTGAGAAACATAAAAAATATCTAAAAATATGTGACATCCTTTCTCTTACAGATCTATAAATACACACGCACAGATCGCCTGATACGCACTCATCAGTGGGATTTTGAGACTCTCTTCACAGAGTCGGCTTACCACAGATCCACAAACGTAAGCTGCATTCAAGTGCTAGTGGAAAACTGGGACATCTGAGCTTCCTGTGGATTCCTGTATTATTTCAATGTTTTCTAAATACACAAAACAGCTCATCATCTCTCAACTAGAAAACATACATTTACAGATGCTATACAATAGTCTAATGAAGGTTTCTATACGGTTTAAATAAGCTGCTGCTTCCTGGTGGATGCTGGGAAAACAGTCAGTGCACATCTGCAGATAAAGGAACACTGTGAGGCTCATCCTCTGAAGCCAGTATATGACCATCTTATGTAGCTGCGTGTAAACGATAAGTGTTTAATCAGGTTTTGACACAAACATTTTGTAAAACTGTCTTCTTATGTGTTCAAATTACTTTGTACTTGTGTGTAGATTGGAGCACACATTTGAGAGTACTCAAAATTACACACAAATTGTTGTACACATTTGAAAAACACAGTTTACACTTGTGGATCATAGCATACCCATTCGTAACCCTTTTGCGAATAATTTCCCTCCATAGAAAATGACCTCCCCTGTGTTTACCTTTGTGTCTGGATCCTTGATCTCAACATGCATCCCAAGACCAGGCGTGGATGGGAGGAAGGAGCTGGTTTGTTTATCCCACAGCTGAGTCCTGTACTTTCCTTTTAGATTAAAAAGCAAACAACCAAACGTGCCATCAATGCATCAAGAGATCATTCACTGCAACTTTCACTTCTGCACCAATAACACAGCCAGGGAATCACATTTATATTAAGCATACAGGTAGAAATACCACCAAAGGAATAATGCAGGCAATTAATAAAATGCAAGTTGTACAGGGGCAGTTTATAAAAAATCATACAGAATGAAAAAGCAAAATGCAAGTAAACACACAGAGATAAAGAGTAATGACTAAGCTTTTTTCAACTATTAAATGTATTAAAGTGCAACAGTTATGCAACAGTTCTCATTTATTTTTGCTGCTTAAACGACCTTACATTTATGTATGTGTCAGTAAAATGACAGAGTCCACTTTTGGAAATGCTGGAGCTCATTTTTCCAACCTTCTAAAAAGCATTAATGCACAAAGCTTAAGACCTTGACAATACAATCTCTGTTTTTCAGCAGAGCTCAACAGAGAAATGAACCATGCTGACAATGTGGGTATTTCTGCTCATCTGCTAACAGATGGCAAGAAACTGTGCACAGGAACTTCAATGGCATTTATGTATATTATCCACCAGTGAGCACAGGCAAATTACATTTAAATTTAAATCACCAGGAATGATCACTGCACTGGAAAAAAACATTTTTAAACAAAATTCACCAGCTAGTTGGTGAATTTGTCTGTCGGTTTAATCAGTTTCTTTACTTAAAACACACCTGCAGCAGTCAGTGAAATGACTGCTGGCAGCGCTGAGACCAAGGCCAACACGGTGAACTGAAAGGGCTCAAACATCAGCAGAGCTCAGGGAACTGCCGCATTATACAGGAAACATTTTACGCTTAATCACTACAGACGGCTCTTTTCAAACTAAAAATTACTGCGGCCTTAAAAAAAAATCTAATTTCTGTCTTCATTGTTGTTTTAGCATATTACAATAAAAACAGTATAGGTCCATATGCACAAAATGTATTTAATCTAGTGTATCGTGCAGGTTACTGCACAACGGTTAGTTAACAATAAAACACAAATGTCGATGCATTTTTTATATTCAGGTCTCAACTCTACAATGACATAAATCTACTTTCAGGTCCGGTGGCATATATTTGATATTGTGTAAGACATAAGAAAGAGTCCAGGTCAGACAAACCAACTGCCAGTTTAGTCGGCCAAAACCTTAACAGGTCGCTATTTAAACACTTTAAATCGGTCTGAACACCGTGAAGAAGTCTCCCTCTGGTCCCCATAGAATATAAGCCATATGGTTATGGTTTATATTCTGTGGTGGTCCCCGCTGTCATTTCCAACGCGGCATCTCTGCTGCAGCCAGCTGTTAGCATACACTGTTAGCTAGCTTATGTTAACGAGCTCATAGCCACGTACCAATAACCATGGTCTCATCCGGAATCTCTTCAATGAAACACTTTTTCTCCGTTTCTCCTATATGAAAATAAAGGGCGTCACTTGGATAAATCCAAGCTAGTAATAAAATAACTCCTGCAGCCGGGACAGAGAGCATCTTCTAGCCTCTTTCACTTATGCGCGTATCAGCACAGGAAGCTGTGATGCCGCTGCGGCTACCTGACGTCTCTCTCTGCGGAAGCAGGAAGGGGGTTTCCTGGGGTGGGATGATCGCTATGCCCTGAGTCAGGCCTATCAGACAGGACCTCCATCCACACCCCGTCAGCTGAATCCCATCGTCTTATGAAAAAAATATATATTAGTCCTAACATAAACCTCATCTTGGCATTGCTGGATTATTCATTGAAACTAAGAAACCTGTTATGTTTTTGGCCTTTTTTATTAACTTGATACAAGTGAGTTCTAATTTCTTTTATAGTCCCTTCAGGTGACAATGTCAGTATGTATTACAAAGATATTAATAGTTTGATTACAATTCATTTCAGTAACTCCAAAAAAATTTTAGTCACGGAATTATTGTTTATTACTATTGTAAAGTACACAGAGTTCAAATAAATTGCAAGCTTTGGTTTTCATTTTTAAAGTCAGTATTTGTGTATATACCACTGTAATTCGTTTAGCTATGGCTATTATGTCTCTGGTGTGTGATTTAGAGATGAACTCATCAAAAATCAGTAATATGGGCCATTTAAGGTTTGAGCATCTTCGTTTAATACATTTTATTATTGCGTGTTTGTTTGTGATGTTTGTTTATGTGTGATCTAATATGTGTGGGTACAAACAAAATAATTGGATGTGAAACAAGAGCCTGAGCCTGAGAGACTGAACTCAGGGTTAAATATTCCATTTCCTGAGCTAACAACACTCGCTTCAGCTCCAACAGATAACGCAGCCCACGTTAAACACGCTCAGTCTGAGGGGATAATATTACAAACCGGGCATAATACCTTTCTGAAGACATACAGCTCGTTATTGTAGTTCGGCTTTAATGTCAGTCAACACCTGCCTCGGATTACTTTGTTGTCTTTTTAGTTTCTTATCCTAGCTAGCCCATTAGCTAAGTCGCTAGCTGTGTAGCATTAGCTAGCTGCCTGGCGCTGGTTTAATAACGTTAGATAGCCTAACTAACAGTGTGTATGAGACTGACAGCCTGGCTGCCTGATACTCTAGACGACTGAAGTGAAAAAGAAGATCGGGTAAGTGAATTTTTGCACAGTAATGCAGCTACGTTACCTATCAGATTGGTTTACAGTGAGTACTGGGGACATGTTTGATCCTGTCTGTCTGCTGGGCAGAAAACAACACGGTTTGAACGTTACCTATAACACACCTGGGACGAACTGGTGCTTTTGACCCAGTCCGCAGCTAAAATTGACGGCTGGTGGTTGTACTTCTTATATGAATCTAATTATGTGTGCCTCATTCGAGCCTCTTGCCTCGGTACTGTGGATGACGTAATGTTTTCCTCCATAACTGTACGTGAGCTCAAAAATCACCGGCATTTTACCGGCGAGTAATGACACAGAAGCCCGTCAGCAGGCCAGATACCCCACCACCACACACACACACACATACACACACACACACAAACACACACACACACAAACACAAGATGAACTGGGATTTAGACGAGTTATTAAACTGAAAATGAAAGTTCACAGCTCCGGCTGCCTAACGGGCGTTCAGGCCTGATGTGCCATGTGTCATGTGATGAACAGTGCAAGTATCTGTGCATTGATGTTCAACATTAATAACGATTTCATAAAGTGTGTGTGTGTATATATATATATATATATATGTGTGTGTGTGTGTGTGCGTGATATAATATTGTTGTGTTACTGCAGTGATGGTGCAGCCACAGCCTGATGGCCCCATGCAGTGGGACATGTCAGGAGAAGAGAGTGGCGGGGCCCTCAGGGTCCCACCAGAGCTTGCAGCCAATGAAGTGGTGACCAGATTGCTGAGTGACAACCAACAGCTTAGAGGTAAGAGTCCATCCATCCATCCATTCTCTTCCATTCTTATCCTTTTCAGGGTTGCAAACTCCACAAAGAAAGGCCCGGGCCGAGGTGGTAGAGGTATGAGTATTCACAGAAGAAAGGCCACTTTAAACTTAGGATGTTTCTGCATTCAGTGCTATAGCTCAAACAGCCTTTCTTAGAGCAGTGCTTATATGCACTACTCGACTGTGTGTGTGTGTGTGTGTGCGTGCGTGCGCGCGTGTGTGTGTGTGTGGAGAGATGTATCCAGTATGTGACTAAAGACCTTCTAGAAGCAAGTTTAGCCTTAACAGCTATTTTAGTGGCATATTTGTATGCTTATTTATTTCAAAGCAAACATTTAAATTAATTCTTAATTTCAGTGGTCAGTGAGACATAAAAACTGTATCCATAGATGATAAACACTGACTTTGCTTCAAAATTAGTTTTAAAAAAGCTTTTCTCCCCCCAAAGCTTTACTATTTAAGAGCCATAACTCACTCCAATAATGCCCCTGGTGTAAGTCACATTTGTAAGGTAAGGTGAAGACCCTACGATATAATAGAGGGAAAACCCCAACTAGCAGACAGTCCCCTATGAGCAAGTGTTCAGTGATGGTGGTGAGGCAGAACTCCCCTTTAACAGGAAGAGACCTCAGATTTGTACATTTGTAAAGAACTCAAAATATATTTTCAGATTTCCTAGTATATTGAAATCTACTGATGTGTACACACATATTAATGGCTGAAAAGTAGAGAATTCATCAGTTACAGCTACACTTGTGCCATGGGAGATGTGGAGAGAGCGGTTTCTAACTACAGGTCTCTGTACACATTTACACATTTATGTACTCATTTCCAAATATCAGTTTGCTTGTAAATAAATAATTAAGATTTACAGATTCCTTTATTCACATTCACATGTTAGTAAGCATTTATAGATTCCTTTACACGTTCATAGAACTAATGATGCAGGTAAGGAATGAAGTACAACTCTTCAAATCTGTTTGCAAATACTTTGACTACCTCAGAGCAGCTGGACACCAACAATACATAAGATAAAGCACCAAGTTGTCCTCGCAGAAACATGGCAGTGTTTAATTTGTATCACTGAGTGTGCTTGCCAGATGTAACTTTTCTTTGCTCTTTGCTTTTTTTGTGCAAGTATATAGTAATGCCACAACACCCGTAATGCCCACATCCTTTATTTTATATTTTGCTTTTTTTTTTTTTTTTTAACTTATTACAATTTCCAGTTGATATTACACCATACACACCCAGTGATTCACAACATTTCAAAAATGTGCCCATCATAGAGTATCTGAATACCTTGTCTCTCAAGATAAGTACACAAAAAACTACTTTGTTATTCTAACTAATGTAGTGCATTTACTGATTCAAAGGAACATTTAAACAAAGTATTTTTAGTCATTGACTGTTGAGTTTATAGAGTTCAAAGAGGGAGATTAGTTCAGGAAATTGTGCTCTGTGACAGCAAACCAGACTTTAAATGATAAATGTGAATGATAAATATATGTGTGTAGCTCTTGTGTCCAGTTGTTACAGTGTACCTCAAATTCATCAATTCACACACAGTCTGGTACCAAGCTGCAGTGTAAGCTTGATCTCTGGGAGTAACTTTGGTTCAGTTTTGTTCGGGGACACTTTGATATGCGAATGCTTTCAAAGAAAGTACATTTCAAATTGACAGCTCGCTGTACTAAAAGGCTTAAATGTAGCATAACAACAGTAGCACAAGACCAGTGAAGGAGAACCTTAAAATCAGTAAGTTTATTCACTTATACACCAAAAATCTGTTTGACAGTAACTAGCATTAGCTAGCTTTAGCCTCTGTATGCAACATGCCAATTAATTAAACTAAGACATGTTTTTACTGCTAATGAACTTTAACATTTCTTTAGTCAGTATTTGTACTAGTAAACATGATTAAAGCATACAGTAGTAACAAAGGAAGGTCAGGAAAGAGTTAATGTATCATCATTTATACACTATGCTTGCTCATGTTGACATGAGCTAGTGGTGTTAGTCGATTAAAAAAGGCTATAATAAAGATAAAAGTCATATCTGAGAGTATTTACAGGAACTGAGCAAGAGTTTATAAAAGATCTATAAGTGGAACAGTCTTACAGTTACACAGTTTATGTAGTTTATGCAGTTTGGTTTTCAGGTGTGCGTTAACACAATGCTGCAAGATTTCTTTTTCACGTAACTGCATTCTTTCTTCTTCTTTTGCCTCCATCCTTCTGTTCTCCAGAGGCACTGCGGCGGAGCAACCTGGCCTTGCGTCAGCGCTGTGAGGAGATGGAGGGATGGCAACGAAGAACAAGAGAGGAACGAGAGTTTCTCAGCTGCCGTTTCCAGGAGGCAAGGTCCCTGGTGGAGAGGCTGGCCCAGGAGAACCACTCCTTACAGAGCATGGTGAATGGGCCAGGCTCCTCCAACTCCTCGTCTAATCACTGCTGCAGCTCCAGCCAGACTGAAGACCTGCAGGTACGGCCAGCCAGGAACGGACCGGTGGACGGACCACAGGTTAGCTAGCTCAAAATTAATTCATTCTTCCTGTTTCTGTTTACCTACTTTCAAATTTACAAAGGCAAGCCGACATGCACCAAAAGGTGTGTCCTGTAGATGGACGTAAGGTAATCCTTATTTACCTTACACAGGGCCTTGTGTGGCCCCTCACTAAATCCTCTGTCTAAAACAAGCTGTTTTGCCTCATCCCCCTTTAAGCTTGGGTACTAAGTGGGTGGGGTTTCTGAGCTCACAGCCAGGGCTTTGTGCCAGAGATGACCATATTAGGGATATGCACTCATATGACATCATACAGAACCAAGATTAGAAAAAAAGGTCTAAAACTGATCATTCTTCAACTCCAGCCCAGTTTAATATTTGAGCACCCATCACAGTAATTGTGCACATGTCATAGAAAATAAGGAAAAGCTGATAAAGTGATTTTGAATTTTTATTTCTGTTACGTCCTTGAGACTCTAGATCAACGAGAGAAGAAGAGAGTTGAAGACACAGAGCAATACACACAAACATCACCACCTCGCAGCCTGGTAAGTTGTGTGTGTGTGTGTTTGTGATCTAGTTCTCATGCTGTCATGGTTAAAGTCTGTTTTCTCTTTTTTCTGTTTATATTTTTCATCTGATCAGCCAGTCTGTGTGTCTAGGATAACACAAGTGTGCATAACTCATTGAGTGCACATTCCTCACCCCCCATATCATTTACAGATGAACTTGGGGATATAATGGGCAGTGACAATAGCCAGGTGAGCCTGCTCACTCCCATCCCAGTTCCACCTGTCAAATGGCTAACGCTGCATCTGCAGCCCTCACACGTCTATTTTGATGATCCTCATCTCACCTGTAAATAGTGGCTGACATCAGAAATCTTCCTCCTTTCAAAAACAAAATATGGGTGAAAATGTTATTGAAGTTGACAGCAGCTGAAGTGTTCTGCGCTGTGTTTGACTTTTAGCAGCATAAATCTTGAGGTCTCTGGAGCTTGAAAAAGGCGACTGGACTTCTTTTTGTTTCTTGAAGACGTTTCACCTCTCATCCGAAAGGCTTCTTCAGTTCTCAACCAAATGGTGGAGAGACCCAGGTATTTAAACCCCTGTGGGCGTAGTCCCCTGGAGGTGGTTATGACCCTCTATTGATCATGTGCTTGAACACATGTGCCCAGGTGTGAAGGGGGCGTGGGTCATATTTAATCAGTGGTTTCAGTTGAAACCAACTTAGGACTCCGCTCCATTGTTTCCTGTGGCCTATTGAGGTCACTGGAACAAAGGTGTGAATGGGGGTTGAGACGTCTGGGAAGGGAGCTCAGGACAGCACTGTAAGCGGGGGAAAGTTGGTGACGTAATCCACCTCCTCTGTTCAATGATGGTCGTTCACAGTGGACATAGATGGCTTCTTTCACTCCTCTTTCAAACCATCTGTTTTCCCTGTCCAAAATGTGGACATTGGCATCCTCAAAAGAGTGCCCTTTTTCCTTCAGATGCAGATGTACTGCTGAATCTTGTCCTGTCGAAGTGGCTCTTCTATGTTGTGCCATTCGTTTGTGAAGAGGCTGTTTGGTTTCACCAATGTAGAGGTCCGAGCACTCTTCACTGCACTGAACAGCATACACTACATCGCTGATCTTGTGTTTGGCGGGTTTGTCCTTGGGATGAACCAGTTTTTGTCTTAGGGTGTGACTTGGTTTGAAGTATACTGAGATGTCATGCTTGGAGAAAATTCTTCTGAGTTTCTCTGACAAGCCTGACACATATGGGATGACAATGTTGTTCCTCTTGTCCTTCCCATTCTCTGTAGTTTGTGTTTGGCCTTCATTCCTGTGCATCTTAGCTGATTTGATGAAGGCCCAGTTGGGGTAACCGCATGTTTTGAGGGCTTTCTTAATGTGTGTGTGTTCCTTATGCTTCCCTTCTGCCTTAGAGGGAACACTTTCCGCACGGTGTTGTAGGGTCCTGATCACCCCAAGTTTGTGTTCCAGAGGGTGGTGGGAGTCAAAGAGGAGATACTGGTCTGTGTGTGTGGGCTTCCGGTAAACTTCAATGTTGAGGCTTCCATCTTCCTCGATAAGCACCGCACAGTCCAGGAATGGTAACTTGTTATCTCTGGTGTCCTCCCTGGTAAAACGTATGTATTTATCCACTGAGTTAATGTGACGAGTGAAGGCTTCTACTTCTTGGGTTTTGATTTTGACCCAGGTGTCATCTACATATCTGTACCAGTGGCTAGGTGCCATCCCTTTGAAAGAACCAAGAGCTTTACTTTCCACTTCCTCCATGTAAAGGTTGGCTACAATGGGAGACACTGGGGAGCCCATGGCACATCCATGCTTCTGTCTGTAGAATCCATCATTGTATTTAAAATATGTTGTGGTAAGGCAGAGATCTAAAAGTGCACAAATCTGATCTGGGGTGAAGCTGGTTCTGTTCAGTAAGGAATCGTCTTCCTGTAGTCGTCTTCTGACGGTCTCCACTGCCTCAGTTGTAGGTATGCAAGTGAAAAGTGAAACCACATCAAAGGACACCATGGTTTCATCTGGATCCAGTACAAGATTCTGGACCTTGTTAGTAAAATCTGTAGAGTTTTCAATGTGGTGGGGTGTGATGCCAACAAGCGGTGATAAGATGGTGGCGAGGTGTTTGGAAATGTTGTAGGTGACCGAGTTTATACTGCTGATAATGGGTCGAAGTGGGACTCCTTCTTTGTGGATCTTTGGGAGTCCATAAATGCATGGAGTGGCTTCTCCAGGGTACAGGCGGTAGTAAGTGGGGCGGTCAATGGCTTTTTCCTTTTCAAGTTGTTGCAGGCAGCAAACAACTTTTTTCTTGTAGTTGCTTGTGGGATCACGTCTCAAGACCTCATAAGTATTGTTGTCACTGAGGAGTGTAGTAATTTTGTTGTGGTAATCCGATGAATTCAGCACAACCGTGCACCTCCCCTTGTCGGCTGGCAGTATGGTGATGTTTTGATCCTTGCTTAGGGCTGTGATGGCCTTCTTCTCCTGAATGGTGAGGTTGGATGGAGGAAGTCTTGCACTGGAGAGAGTGGCTGAAACTTTCATCCTGATCTGTTCTGCTACAGGATGAGAAAGTTTGTTATTTCTTATAGCGGTTTCTGTTGCTGTGATGAGGTCTACTATAGGAAGCTGTTGTGGGGCTATGGCAAAGTTGAGTCCTTTGGCTAGCACATTTTCTTCTGGTTTGGTGAGGACCCTGTCTGATAGGTTCTTCACCCACTTTCCTTGGTTTCCATTGCTTATCGTGTCGTCCTGTTTGTTAACAGATGAATGGTATGCCTTGGTTTGCAGAGTTTGAAATTTACGTAGTTGTCTTTCCTTGCCTTTGATGTGTTGTGCGAGCTGGGCTTTGTCCACAAATGTAGAAACTTCTTCTGCGATGGTGTGAGGTAAGAGTGATGAGAGTTTCTGCTGAGTCTGGTGGATTTTGTTCTGGAGTGCATCTATGGTGAAATGGACCTGTCTTATCCTTTCACTTAAAAGGTGGTTCTGTGCTCTCCATAGAATTTGGTCAGCTCTATGTCCTTTTACTGTGGACCCAAGGTGCAAACTCTTGGGAACCAGTCTGGACTGTCTGCATCTCAAGTTGAAACGAAGGTGGTTCCTGTAGTCCGCTAGCTTTCTTGAGTCCCTTTCATACTCCCGCACCAATTGAAGGGTGTTCCTCCCAAAGTGCAAGGCAATATGTCTGTGTAGATTCTCAGTTATCCAGGTCATAGTAGTCTCTGGAGCTTGAAAAAGGCGACTGGACTTCTTTTTGTTTCTTGAAGACGTTTCACCTCTCATCCGAAAGGCTTCTTCAGTTCTCAACCAAATGGTGGAGAGACCCAGGTATTTAAACCCCTGTGGGCGTAGTCCCCTGGAGGTGGTTATGACCCTCTATTGATCATGTGCTTGAACACATGTGCCCAGGTGTGAAGGGGGCGTGGGTCATATTTAATCAGTGGTTTCAGTTGAAACCAACTTAGGACTCCGCTCCATTGTTTCCTGTGGCCTATTGAGGTCACTGGAACAAAGGTGTGAATGGGGGTTGAGACGTCTGGGAAGGGAGCTCAGGACAGCACTGTAAGCGGGGGAAAGTTGGTGACGTAATCCACCTCCTCTGTTCAATGATGGTCGTTCACAGTGGACATAGATGGCTTCTTTCACTCCTCTTTCAAACCATCTGTTTTCCCTGTCCAAAATGTGGACATTGGCATCCTCAAAAGAGTGCCCTTTTTCCTTCAGATGCAGATGTACTGCTGAATCTTGTCCTGTCGAAGTGGCTCTTCTATGTTGTGCCATTCGTTTGTGAAGAGGCTGTTTGGTTTCACCAATGTAGAGGTCCGAGCACTCTTCACTGCACTGAACAGCATACACTACATCGCTGATCTTGTGTTTGGCGGGTTTGTCCTTGGGATGAACCAGTTTTTGTCTTAGGGTGTGACTTGGTTTGAAGTATACTGAGATGTCATGCTTGGAGAAAATTCTTCTGAGTTTCTCTGACAAGCCTGACACATATGGGATGACAATGTTGTTCCTCTTGTCCTTCCCATTCTCTGTAGTTTGTGTTTGGCCTTCATTCCTGTGCATCTTAGCTGATTTGATGAAGGCCCAGTTGGGGTAACCGCATGTTTTGAGGGCTTTCTTAATGTGTGTGTGTTCCTTATGCTTCCCTTCTGCCTTAGAGGGAACACTTTCCGCACGGTGTTGTAGGGTCCTGATCACCCCAAGTTTGTGTTCCAGAGGGTGGTGGGAGTCAAAGAGGAGATACTGGTCTGTGTGTGTGGGCTTCCGGTAAACTTCAATGTTGAGGCTTCCATCTTCCTCGATAAGCACCGCACAGTCCAGGAATGGTAACTTGTTATCTCTGGTGTCCTCCCTGGTAAAACGTATGTATTTATCCACTGAGTTAATGTGACGAGTGAAGGCTTCTACTTCTTGGGTTTTGATTTTGACCCAGGTGTCATCTACATATCTGTACCAGTGGCTAGGTGCCATCCCTTTGAAAGAACCAAGAGCTTTACTTTCCACTTCCTCCATGTAAAGGTTGGCTACAATGGGAGACACTGGGGAGCCCATGGCACATCCATGCTTCTGTCTGTAGAATCCATCATTGTATTTAAAATATGTTGTGGTAAGGCAGAGATCTAAAAGTGCACAAATCTGATCTGGGGTGAAGCTGGTTCTGTTCAGTAAGGAATCGTCTTCCTGTAGTCGTCTTCTGACGGTCTCCACTGCCTCAGTTGTAGGTATGCAAGTGAAAAGTGAAACCACATCAAAGGACACCATGGTTTCATCTGGATCCAGTACAAGATTCTGGACCTTGTTAGTAAAATCTGTAGAGTAAGTTGGTTTCAACTGAAACCACTGATTAAATATGACCCACGCCCCCTTCACACCTGGGCACATGTGTTCAAGCACATGATCAATAGAGGGTCATAACCACCTCCAGGGGACTACGCCCACAGGGGTTTAAATACCTGGGTCTCTCCACCATTTGGTTGAGAACTGAAGAAGCCTTTCGGATGAGAGGTGAAACGTCTTCAAGAAACAAAAAGAAGTCCAGTCGCCTTTTTCAAGCTCCAGAGACTACTATGACCTGGATAACTGAGAATCTACACAGACATAAATCTTGAGGTCAACACTGTTTTGTTTTGGGAGGGTTTTTTGTTTGTTTTGTCTTTCCTTGAAAATCACTCATGGAGGTTGGGAACCAAATAAAACTTTGGAATACACAGAGATTCAGATCCAAACCGTTCACATGGTGTTGATCTTTCTAATTGTATAGTTTCGGTCCTGAAGCCCAAAACAAACATGGTCCGTCTCTGCCAGTTTCCCTCATCTCGTTCTTCTCCGTGTGTTCACCCATTTAACCCATCTCTACGTCACTTGTTTTTCTGTGCAGCCTGTGGAAGGTGCAAACGAGTTCCTGCAGCTGTTGAAGAGCCACAAAGAGAAACTGGAGGAAGGGGTGAGAGAGCTGAGGAAGAAGAATGAAGAGCTAGAGAGGCAGAGGGACGAGGGAGAGAAAGAGAAAGAGCGAATGCTTCACTGCATTGAGCAGCTCCGGGCTAAACTGGCCCAGGCACAGGTAAAGCTGATATCCAGGCACATAGGAAGTCTTCCCAAGGTGTGACTGGGGGAAGGTAGCAGTACAGATGATCCCGGAAGACCTTAGGGAACATTTACAAGCAAAACAATGTGTGAATGTTCTGTCCTTGTTACATGACTTCCCAAAATTATGTAGCGTCAAGTGCTCCTTGGCCTTGAACATAACACACAGATGCTAATGCAAATAGTACAGCAGTTAGCTGGCATGCTAGCTTTCTGCTTGGATTGATGAAATTTAGGGGGTTTTATGTCAGGAAGGATAATCAAACACAGCACAGCTGTCATTGGAGACCCATTCACTGTAGCTGGTGGGAAAATTCTAAACTTTGGCAGGTCTGCTGTGTTCCGTCATCTCATTTCAATGCTTCCTTCTTTATATATTCAAATTTTGTAGAAGTTAGCATTTTATTATTAATCTATAAATACAACTTTTTTTGTTGTTCCATCAAAATAGGAATGGACAAACCAAATGGACAAATACACCACATAACTAATTAACAGAAAGGTTATGTAGCTCATTAAAACAGAGCCCATCAGTATAAATTTAAATAAAAATATTAAGTAGTAATATAAATACCACATGCTGGTGATGATGTATAGTGAACATTGAAGTTACATCTGCTGTGCCATGTAGGTAAATGTGCTCAGCTCTCATATGGAGGCTGCAGAGTGAATGCTGCTGGTATTTAATATATTTATTATTCATTTTGCGATCCAATATATAATTCAGTTAAACATGAAAAGGACAAATTATACACATATTACCAATAAAGAGATTACATTGATCGAATGGCAGAAAATTAATTTTGCTCCTTTAAACAAAAATGCTGAACACCCAACTATAAATACCTTTGAGGTTTTTCTGGTTTGGGATTCGTAATCAGACAAATCAGGACATTTGAAATGTGGTTAATTATAAAGGACATTTTTCAAGATTTTGTCATCTTACAGACAAACCAGTTTATATGATGAGTGGAAAGTTATTAAATTAATCAAAAATAAAAATAATCTTTACTAGCATTCCCAAAGCAATGCGTGAATGAACAACATTTTGGTGCAGGGGTTAAGTTTCTCAGTTCAGCCTGATGGCTTTCAGCCTCGTGTGTGCGTGTGTGCGTGCATGTTCTTTAGATGGACATTACATAATAATTACCATTAAAATACATTTGAAAACATGATCATAGAATATTTAAAGCAGAGAAGAAATTGCCTCACTACAGTCATGGCTGCTGTTTCCCTCTGTTGCAGCTTGTGTGTCACCTTTAGATAAGACCTTCCACTGCTTGCAAATGACAACAGAGGTGATATGATGTGGAAAGACACAAGAATCTGTTTTGACATCTCTGACCTGAAAAACTTGTATGAATGTTTTACAGACGAACAATGTAACCGAGGATGTTGTTCAGCAGCGCTCTGAGGCGCAGCATTCCTCCGACTGGTATGATGCATTTTCACTTTGATGTAAACTTAAGTGCATTGTTGGAAACTAACAGGACTAATTTGACTTTCTGCTAAACTTTGAACACAGTGCTGTTTAAGTGTTATGAGTTATACTGTACAGAATATCTGCAGATAATTCTTCTCTACTGGAAAATGATGCTAGCATGCTTTTCTTTTTTGACTGCTAAGAAAATGAAAACCTCACATTTGAGATGCCCTCTTCTTTCTTCTTCATCTCTTTCTGTTCCCTTTTCCCAGCTCTAGCCTGGCTAAGCTCACAGAGCAGCTTCAGGCCACACAGGGCAGGTGAGCCCACCGTTCTGTGTGGCTTTCTCTTTCTCACTGTATGCATGTCTGCTTTCCGCACTGCTGTCTCTATCTCTGTATCTGGCAGCAGGACTACCGACTTGTCTCTTTTTTTAGGAAGTTTTGTTTACCTGTGGATAATAATATTACAAATGTTCCATCCAGTTTGTTTTTTGTGTTTGTGTGAATAGTATACAGTGGGGGAAATAATGATTTGATTCCCTGCTGAATTTGTATGCTTGCTCACTTCCAAAGAAAAGAGTAGTCTCTGATTTTTATGGTAGTTTCATTTTAATGGAGAGAGACAGAAGATCAACCAGAAATCCAGAAAAAACAAAAGTCTGGTGCAGATGATCATGAGAAAGGTGGTGGATCAACCCAAAACTACATGAGAGGAGTTTGTTAATGGTCTGAAGGTAGTTGGGACCACAGTTAGCAAGAACACCATTGGTAACACACTACCCTGTAATGGATTGAAATCTTGCAGCGCCGGCAGGTCCCCTTGCTCAAGAACAGTTCTGTCTTAAGTTTGTCAGTGAACATCTAAATGAGGGTTTGGGAGAAAAGCTGCGGTCAGATGAAACCAAAATTGAACTCCTTGACATCAACTCAACCCACTTGGAGGAAAAGAAATTCTGAGCCCAAAGAACCCAAAAAACACACCATCTGCACAGCCAAGCACGGAGGTGGAAACATTTTGTGTTGAGCTGTTTTTCTTCTAAGGTTACAGGATGGCTTCACTGCATTGAGGGACCAATGGATGGGGGCCGCGTACAGTTAAAGTCTTAGACAAAAACCTCCTTCCCTCAGCCAGAACACCCAAGAATGGTCGTAGATGGGTCTTTCAGTATGACAGTGACCTACAACATATCACCAAGGCAACAAAGGAGTGGCTAAAGAAGAAACATGTGAAGGTCATGGAGTGGTCTAGCCAGTCTCCAGACCTATAGAAGGTCTGTGGAGGGAGCTGAAACTTCGAGTTGCCGAGCAGCATCCAAGAAACCTAAAGGAGTGAGAGTTTCTGAGTGGGCCACAATGCCTCTTTGGATGAGTGCAAACCTGGTGACCAGCTACAAGAAATGTCTTACCACTGTGCTGGCCGACAAGGATTTCTCCATCAAGTACCAAGTCATGTTTTGCTTGGTGATCAAATACTTATTTCACTCAGTGACATGCAAATCAGTTTACTTTTTGGTTATGATTATCATTATTCTTTCTCTCTCCATTAAAATGAAACTACCATAAAAATTAGAGACTGTTAATTTCTTTGTAAGTGAGCAAACGTACAAATTCAGCAGGGGACCAAATACTTATTCCAATCCAATCTCATTGTACATCCTGTATAATGACAATAAAGGCATTCTATTCTATTCTATTCTATTCTATTATTCCCCCTGGTGTATACCATACCAACATATACCAACATCTTTCAGTAATACACAGATTTGAATGGAGCCTTTCTCTCAACAGAAATGGGAAGATATTTTCATTTTTATTATAGAATTTAAATGTTGTAAAATGTTCATTTGTAAATATTCTGATTCTATTTTTTAAATAAATGTAATGCACCACTTGTGTGAGGGCTGCCAACCTTCCAAGGTTATAAATACTCATATGAATTTTTAACAGTAATTTAATTTACTGGTCATTTGAACCAGTGCTTTAAATAGCCAAGGAGAAGAGATGGTATTGTTGACTAGAGGGGGGAATCTCACTCAAGTCCCATAACACAGTAATACCATAACACAAGACCAATAATGAATCCCAATCTGCTGCATGTGTCACCTAGTGTTTTATCTCACTCGTGATTTCCAAAAGTTTATAAATTCATGTGTAAAGATAACCCGTGTATGTTTAATCCAGTAATGTACAACTACAATCTTTAGAGTTTATGCTACTTATTTTGTAAAGTAATGTATTTTGAAGTCAAATTAAGAGTCACAGGTTTTTCTAATTGTGCTTTTATTGAAATTATCAACTGTTTAAGTCTAGTTTATTGTAATGATATGCAGTATATTGTCTAATTATGTACTGTCTGTATGTATTAGAATGGTAAATAAAAAGCCATTCAGGTATTTTTTTTTTTTATCCTTGTTAAACTGGCAGTTACGAGTGATTTTTTGTGTAGGTATCGGGAGCTGGAGGAGAAGCTCGATTACCTGCAGAAGAGCTCAGCTCAGCGGGACAGAACTGAAGCTCTGCTCAAACAGAAGGACAAGGACTGTGCCCAGGTATCACATGTGACTCGCCGTGTGTCTGCCTACTGTACTTTTGATTGTGACTTTTTAGCAAGCAGTCTTAAAATATCAACATAAAAAAGCTCCTCTGGGTTTTTGCAGCTGGCCAAGGACTGCGAGGCCCTGAAAGCTCAGGCAACGTCCCTGTTAGGAGAACTGAAGGAGAGACAGAGCTGGCTGGACAAAAGTGAGCATGAACGCAAACTCATTGAAGAAAAGTAAGTTCTTATGTACCCTAGCAAAAAAGCATACACAGATTCTTGTCTTAGTCCACCTGTAGGTGTGCTGATGCGTTTCTCTTTGCGTGTGTGTGTAGGCTGTGCAGTAAGACAAAGGCCCTGCAGGTGGCAGAGCGGGAGCTGGAGCAGCAGAAGAAGCAGCATAATGTGGCCATGGACAAGCTGCTGCTGCAGACCCAGAGCCTGGAGCAGGCTCTGAAGACAGAGAGACATGTTGTTACTGAGGAGAAGTGGGTCCCAGACACACACAGATAGTAGCAGCCCAAATGATGATGTTTCTGCACTGTTGTGCTGTTTAGAAAAATTATTTGAGTGGTGGAACATACATTAAAAAGAGTTAAGTACTTTCAGCTGCTCCCTTATTTCTCAAGGGGTTGCCAGCAGGTGGTTATGTATGTTTGATTCGGCATAGTTTTTACCCCAGAAGTCGCTCATTTATCTGAGCTTGGGACCTACACTTGGAGTACGCTGGCTTGTGACATATTTATAATTTTATGGGCAATAACCTGTGACTTTTGATGCATCATGAACCGTATGAGCTACATCATTGATGTTCTGGTTGGTAATAGCCCTGTGCTGTTAACAGTCTCTTTGTTCACGCCACCTTTTGTTTTTTGAACTGTCACCAGTACATTGTACGGCATTGTGCTTCCTTTATTTCCTCAGGAAAAAGCTGACACAGCTGCAGCATGCCTACACATGTCTCTTTAGAGACTATGATTCTAAACTGAAGAATGAGGTAAAAAAGAACAAAAGTTTTTACCCTCATTAGCTTTGACGTTCAGCTTGGGGATCGGGTCTAAACATGAATTTATGTGTGCGCGTGTCTTCAGGGAGGAGATCTGTGCAGCCGACTGGAGGAGGCAGAGCGAGCGCTGGCCTTGAAACAGGACCTGATTGATAAACTGAAGGAGGAGGTGGAGCAGCAGAAAGGCTCCCTGGAGACAATTCCCGTCCTCACTGCACAGGTATTCCCTCTCAGATCTTGAGCTGATCTGGATCCTGACACTTGACCGGTCAGGTATATGGGAGTCACTATATGATTTGTTCAGTCTATGAAAATCTATGGTTTGGCACATATGTTAGTATTGGAGTCTCTGTTGAGTATGTTTTCAGTGTATAGCTCAGCTGGCGCTTCAGCAGCTGCATCAACATCAAGAAGTGCATTATTTTTAAGAGCCAGCAGGAGCAGACGTGTTCCCTTTTGTACCTTGTAGAAGCGCCCAGGAGGCATTCTAGTAAGAAACACCTCAACTGGCTCCTTCCAATATGGAGCTCTACTCTGAGCCCCTCTTGAATGACTGAACTCTAGACCCTATCTCTGAGAGCGAGGCCAGCCACCCACTTGGGAAGACTAAGCTCATGACCATAGGTGAGGGTAGGGATGTAGATCGGCTGGGAAATCAATAGTTTTGCTTTTATGCTCAGGGCCCAATCCATCTGTCAATCTCCTACTCCCCTCTCCCCTCACACATGAACAAGAGCCTGAGATACTTGAACTTTGGGCACTCAACCCTCTTTTGGCTGAGAACGATGGCCTCAGACTTGGAGGTGCTTATTCTCATTTCAGCCCCTTTACACTCGACTGGAAACCACTCTAGTGTGAGCTGGAGGCCACCACCTTATGAAGCTGACAGAACCACGTCCTCCTCAAAAAGCAGAAATAAGATCCTGACGGGCCCCCCGTCCTTGAACAGCATCCAACCCCTACAACGCTCCGGCCAGTGGTGGGCCCACATATGGTCTGAACCTAGCCGGGCTCCACGGGCTAAGGCCCAGGTACCAGGCACTCTCCCTTGAGCTCCTTCCCCAGGCCTGGCTCCAGGGTGGGGCGCCCAGTAAATGATACCTTGGGCAGGCTACACTAGTCCCTTGTATTCTTTCCTCTCATAGGGGTTCTCTGAATCACACTTCATTTGTCCCTTCACCCAGGACCAGTTTGGCTTGGAAGGCCAGGGGCAAAAGCTCCAGACAATGTAGCCCCTGGGACCACAGGGACACACAAACCCCTGCACCACACCCCTCCACACAAACCCCTCCACCACACCCCTCCACATAAACCCCTCCACACAAACCCCTCCACCAAGATAAGGTGGTGATTCCAGGAGTGGTACAATTGAATTGTAGGTTCTTACAATATAAAGCACCTCAAGGGGACTGTTGTGATTTGACGATATATACATAGAATTGAACTGAACTGGATTGAATTGAATATTTGATGCCAAAACAAAATCCATAAAATCCCGATTCAGGAGGACTCACATTCAGATCAGGAAAAACTGAAGCAAAATCCAGGCAAAGGCTGCAGGTTGAATAAAGCTTCAGGGTCACATTATCCTGGTAAAGAAATGGAAATCTGAAGCATTCGTAGGTTTTTCAAAGCACCACAAGCTAAGGTGACTTCAGCAGCTCAGTATTCTTATGATTTGCACCTGTAGGTGCACAGCACACATTTGAACTTTATTCTGTATCAGCCACACCTACATTTTAACATGTACATAATGTCGGTTTATTGAAATGAAACAAAATTAGTGCATGAAAAACAACATCACATGTCCCCGCCTCTCTCACCACCTTTGTGGCTGCCCAGGCTGAGATCTACAAGGCAGATTTCCTCGCTGAGCGAGAAGCCAGAGAGAAGCTGAACCAGAAGAAGGAGGAGCTGCAGGAGCAGCTGAATCAGGCCGTGGCTGACAACGAAAGGCTTAAACAGGACGCAGCATCACGGTAAAGAAAAATAATTAAAAAAAAAAAACATTTCATATGCCCATCTTCATTATGATAATTATTTGTGCCATCAGTTTGGGTATGTGGATGTGTGTGCACTTGTCATGCAGCCAGTAGCTCAGTGTTTTAAGGGGAGTTTAGGGTTACTATAGTTCTTGTAAATTTCTGTCTTTGCCATCATTCCAGATGTTGATCACATTCTGGACTTGAGCTCCACTATAGGTGTCATCATAATTATCAGATGTTACCATAGTGTCAAGACTGGCACTTCTAATCCAAAGTCAACTTCATCTGTAATTGTCCTCTTTGTGTTTTATATGTCCGGACAGTTATTAAGATGGGATGTAACATGGAATTTTTCAATGCTCGCCTCTGTTTCAGTGCACGTATTGAGCAAATGAAGATGAGACACCTGGAAGACTTCCCTGCACGGCCCACACACATTCCCCCTCCACAAGGTACATTACAGCCAACATGTGCAAACTTAAACATTCAAAAATGACCCTTGAACAGACTCCTGATAGTTTTGTTCTAATAACAAAGTCAAAAAGCTCTTATGTCACTAATGAAAAAAAGAAAAAACATTTCTTACCATGGTGAGTTTTTTATTCCTGACTTTTTAAAAAATTCACATGTAGGGCCGCAACTACAGATTGTTTTTAATTGTTGATTAGACTAATGATTATTTTATTGATTCATAGAGTCAGTGTTTTGCTTGTAAGGTTACCAGAAGCAGTAAATAATGCCCTTTGTAATTTAGCATATCTTATGGTAATGACTGTTGAATGTCTTGTTTTGCCTGATCACCATCTGTATTGGGCTGAAATCAGGTGACTGAGTTGGTCATTAAAGAATATCCCATTTCTTTTCCATGAGAACCTCTTGGGTTGCTTTTGCAGTTTGCTTTGGGTCATTATCCATGTGAAGCACTGCCTGTTTCACTGAATCCAAGCAGAGAGTTTAGCACTGTCAAAGCACTAGTGACCGGGTCCATTGGCAGCCATACACATCCATGCCATAACATTGCCTCCACCCTGTTTGGCAGATGATGTGGTATGATTCCTTCATTCAGAGTTAATCTTGGTTTCATATGTCCAAAACTGTTCAGGCTCTTTTAGATGGAGAAGTCTAATCTGGCCTTCCTGTTCTTGAATGTAACCAGCAGTTTGTACCTTGTAGTAAATCCTCTGGAGTTCCATTTATAAAGGTGTCTCCAGACTTTGGCAGTGATACATCTACCTCCACATGAATGTTCCCGACTTAGATGTTGTACGTGGGTTATCCACTTGAGTTGTTTTCTGTGGTCTTTCAGGCCTTTTGGTGTTCCTGAGCAGGCATTCGTTTTTTAAGAACATATCAGTCGGTTGATTTGGCCACTTTAAAGATTTTGCTGTCTCTCTGATAGGTTTATTTTAACTTTTCAGCCTAATAAGCTCCTCCTTCTCTTGCATCATTTTGTTGGAACTAATATTGGGAATTCCAGTGAACAGCCATCAAATGCAAATTCAACACGTGAAATCAACTTCAAAACTTTTATCTGCTTAATTTGTCATGGAATAACAAGGGAGCAGGCCATGAAACTGCTTCTCTGTCAATGGTTCGACTAATTTCGAGCCTCTTAAAATGGAGGATATATAAAAAATTCCTGCAATTTCTAACCAGTTAATGCTATACTTTTGTTAAACCCTTTGAATTACAGCATAAAGTCTGCACTTCAATCACATAAAAGATTAGAAAGTTATTTGATTTAAGTCCACTGTGGTGGTGTGCAGAGGCAAAATTACAAAAAGTGTGTCATTGTCCTAAAACATTTGGATCTAACTGGATCTGTATGTTGTAAATAAATGTATCAGTTAAAAAGGAAAATCCACAAATCCAACTTTATTGCCTCAGTACTGACACAGGTATTTGTGGGTGTTATTCATCCAGTGTACTTTGACGTTTCTTTCACATTCAGAATTGTGTGGAAGTCTCCTGCAGGCTCACACTGCTCACACTAGTTTGTTCATTAGCTCAGCTCAGTGTTACTGTCTGTGCACCTCCTTGCATATGTTAAATTGATATTAATGGAGCTGATGACAAATCATTATGTTACTGGAAGTGCAATAACAGCTTCCTAACAAGGGTTGATGAAATCAGTCAGGACATAATGACAGTGAGGGAGAGGCGTGACAGGGAAAGCGCTGTGCTCAGAGATACTGTAAGAAGAGGTGGTGAAGTAGCACATCATTCTTAAATCTTGACCCTTTGTTGTTAGCTTCCTCTGTGCTATGCTAGCTCTGCTTCTATACACCAGTGCACTGCTGCTGGCACATGGTGTACTATGCACACAAACAACAGAACTGTATTGGATTAAAATCAGCCTGTTGTTAACAATTCACAACGTAGCTTTTCGAGTCAGGCTCAGTACATCCCTACTTTGAACTATACTTAAGTAGATGTGATTGAATAAATTTGCCTTCACTGTGTGCTGAGGAAATGTAAAATATGTTTTCTTAAGATTTGTTTTTAAACACTTATTTTCTCTTGGGCCTAGGTATGTTCCCCCCTTTCAACACGGTGCCCCCCGCCCCCTCATTCCGCACTCCAGGATTGGGACCAGTCGGTGATCAAGGGCCAGCTGGAACAGAGGAGCTGCCAGATTTATGTTGTCCTAAGTGCCAGTACCTGGCTCCAGATATGGACACACTGCAGATACATGTAATGGACTGTATACAGTAACAGAAGCATTGCTCTGTGTATCATGACACCAACACACACATACATATGCAATATATATATATATATATATATATATATATATATATATATATATATATATATATATATATATATATATATATATATATATATATATATATATAATGTGTATGTATAGTATATTTAGGTTCAGTGTGTCCTCTTCCAGCTCTGGGCACAGACTGGAAAAACATGTTTGGATAGTTGCACCTTACTTTCGCTTTCTCTGTCTTGCAAACACACATCCACAAACCTGAACACAAAGTCTGGATCTTTCTGTTTTAACAGTCCAGTATGTTGGAATCAAGACAGTTCATACCAAGGGAATCAGATGACAGTATAAAACAAGTGAAAGAAAAACAAGATAACCAGGATGATGTTTCCCTATAGTTCCTCTGTGGATGCAGTCTCTGCTGTAGCTTTTCCATTCCCACACCCTTTTTTTTCCCACCCAGTACCTTCTTTTTTGTTTTTAATGCCTGCTTTCCTCTGAGACAGCACTTTGAGGCAAATGTCCGTCAGTATTTTTACATGATCCCTGATCCCTTATCTCCCATTTCCTTGCTTCTTTACTCCAGTGTTGTAGTGGTGACTGAAGAGTACACTAAATGCTGTGAAGTAAATGTTTATACTTTTAATTGCACCAATACAATTCGTTTTATCAGTCCAACAGATCAGTAATTATTGGACCCAAGGTGTTGGCATGTTAAAGAAAAATAAATAACAGTTCAGACAAGAAAATAAATGATCATGTGAATAACATATTGAGCTTTAAAATCAGCTATGTTATGGTTGTAAATGTAGCTGTCTGTATTACCTCAAAACATATAATGTATTAGAGATGGATTTACTCTCGTTGAAAAAAAAGTAGCCACTCTCTGTGTTCTGTGCCTGTGTACATGACTGACTGCTTTCATCCACATGCTAGACCCAGCGCTCAACCCAGCAGCCCTTTTGTGA
This sequence comes from Archocentrus centrarchus, assembly GCF_007364275.1. Classification (NCBI taxonomy): domain Eukaryota; kingdom Metazoa; phylum Chordata; class Actinopteri; order Cichliformes; family Cichlidae; genus Archocentrus; species Archocentrus centrarchus. The sequence goes on along the minus strand of NC_044352.1, from coordinate 35,004,628 downwards.
CCCTTCTTCTTCTGTCTTAGCTTTGCCTGTTGCACCTATTTATCTATCTAAATGTAAAGTTCCTTCGCAGTTCGTGTGGATTTTGTCTAAGTTTAGAACATATATTTAGCTTCAAACTATTAGGAGATTTACAAAATAAATCAGTTATCCATTAGACATTGTGTGTTTTATACTGCTTGTAAGTATAGGACAGTCGTGTTAGTTTATTAAAACCTTGGTATAGTGACAATATTTTATGCAGTTCCAACGTGTTATTGAATAGTTTAACTTCTACATTAATACATAAAAATACATAAATGGGTCTATTTAAAAAAAAATTGCGGATGGTAATGCTCTAACCGTCCGGTGTAGCTTCAAGGTTAACTGCGAAACAGGGAGAGTGCCCGGAAGTTAGTCATGGCCTGGCGGCCTTCAAAATAAGGCGTTTCCTCTATATCACCTTAGAATCGGTGGTTGCATATTTGTTTGCTTTTTTCCCCTAATATATAAGTCCAATGCCCAAGCTATGCTACAAATGTGATATATGTAACGTTATCGCTGTTACACCCACACACGCGCACAAGATTTTTTATGGCGAAAATACCATCAGGAAGTTACATTGGTTGTATATCATTTAACTTTACACCGATCTTCCGTTTCACATACCACTCGCCAGACACACGCTCCATTCATCCCTGCGTTTGTATTCACCGGTGTACGCTTCGCAGCTGGCATTGTGTGGCTGAAGAGGGCCACGGGCAGGCATGTCAGGCTCAACTTCCCCGCCTTCCATAGTGGAGGCTGTGGGCACTGAGGGATGTTTTCCCCCTGGATACAAGCCGTTCAAACCTGAGGAGCACGGCCTGGAGCGCGGGTTCCGTCTCACGAGCTTTTCGGAACTGAAGGGATGAGGCTGCAAAGTCCCGCAGGAGGCTCTGCTCAAACTCCTGGCGGGACTGGAGCCGGACCGGGCCGACGGCACAGGGAAGGCCGGAGACCAAGCTCCGGAGTTCGGCCAACAGTTACCTGGACCGCGACTCGGTAAGGAACAAACTCAAAGTTAGCAGAGCTAGCCATTATGGCCTAATAACCCAACTGGTTAACGTCAGGTAGCTAATACAACTGTTGCTAACCTAGCTAGCTTCTGTTAACTAATCGCAGCTCATCTGACAGATTGAAAGCTGTGGACGAAAAACAGTTTGTTTAAATTTTCTCTCCCTCACTGACATTCACACACATACACACTCTCACACAGACACACAAATACATAAAAGACGGCCCAACTTATCGCTTAGCAAAATCTAAATAATGCATGCATGTAATAGATGACTAGCCAAGGAGAAGAGAGTTTCGTGAGTTATCAAATAACCACACGGCAAGTATGAGTCAGCATTTCGTGCTGATGTCAAACATTCCTCTTGTAAATGAGTTGCGCACTTTCTAGCGCCGTGTAAAAGCAATATACGGAGTGATCCCAAACATTTAAGTATCAATGTAAAGTCCACACAGTGTCAGCCAATTCCAATCAGCAGTCCCGTAATAAATACGCTACTACATTTATTTAACTGCAGTTAAATACACACTACTTAGAAAGTAGACGCGGTAATAACCCTTAAAGTAAGTCAGCATTTATTGCCTTGTCCTCATCGCTGTGGTGGGTTTCCAGGTATAGGGATGGACTGCGCTGTGATTCCTCTGAGGCATGGAGGGCTGTCACTAGTCCAGACCACAGATTTCTTTTACCCTCTGGTTGAAGATCCTTACATGATGGTGAGTTTACCGGCATGCATTTCCCATCACTAAGCATTAACAAACAGTACATGGGCACCCCACCGCCGTTTGCTGGGAAATTATTAAGGAGGCTAAGCTGTTCAGACACCTTAACAGGGTAACTTGATGATTGTTAGGCGATTGTTAGACCTTTGTTAAAAGTGACTAATTTTATTTATTTATTTACAATATTATCAGATATGACATACTCCACAAAAAGTACAACCTCGGCTAATTGTTTTTGTCAATAAAGACTTTCTCCCTTTTATATTAGTGGATATTAGCCAAGAAAACCAAAATAAACAAAAAAAAAGATTAAATTATCATTTATTTTGTCCAAAATGATACTGCAAACCGTAATATCAAGACAAAAACCCATCACAGATAATTATGCATGCTTTGGGTCATGCTAGTGATGATTTGAAGTTTCTGTTCAGCAGTTGAGCCATGATTTTGAGAAGTGCCATTGGCAGTTTATGAGCAAGATTTCTCTTTCTTTGAGTGCCGTCTCTATCTATGAGCACATCGTGAAACCAAGAGTAACATTACTGTGACTCTCTCTGTTTGTCTCTCAGGGCAGGATAGCGTGTGCTAATGTCCTCAGTGATCTCTACGCCATGGGAATCACAGAGTGTGACAACATGCTGATGCTGCTGAGTGTCAGCCAGAAGATGAATGAAAAGGTAGCATTTTGTGTGGTATTGAGTTAGTCCCTGTTGTGATTATGAAAAGGATGTTGTCAATAGATTTGTATCATTGTACTTTTCATTAACAAACTAACACTAGTTAAAGGTAGCATGAGTTCTCCATTCATACTTCATGTGCATGTGTGACACAGGACCGTGAGCGGGTGATGCCACTGATGATTCGAGGCTTTCGCGACGCAGCAGAGGAGGGAGGGACTTCAGTGACAGGTGGCCAGACCGTGATCAATCCCTGGATCATTGTGGGAGGTGTAGCATCGGTTGTCTGCCAGCCTAACGAGTTCATCATGTGAGTCCCTGAAACAGCTCTAGTTTGCTGTAGATGGCTAGATACTTTATTAATCCCAAAGGAAATTTAGGCATCCACTAGCTTTGTTACACAAGACATCAAACACCAGATACATACATGCACCATAGAAAGTGTCCTGAACTGTGGATGCACAGTGTGGTTCTCCAGCTGCACAGCGAATCATTAAGACTGCATCAGAGATCATTGGTGCCCCTCTTCCATCCCTGGACCAAATCTGAGAAAAAGAACAAAAAAAAAATCAGGTGGATTACACACACCCTGGACAATGTCTTTTTGGCACCCTCCCAGGCTCAGGGCCATGAGGTCACAGACAGAAAAGCTTAAACGCAATTTCTTCCACAGAGCCGTAAAAGCTCGGCTATAAGCCAGAGCATGGACCCTGACACTTTGTATCTCACTGGACTTTGCACTTCACACTCTTCATCCACACTTTATGGACATTTAGGCCTGTGTTATCTTATTTTTTGTTGCTATTGCAAGGGGTGGTTATCCTACAGGCAAACAATACAAGATTGATTCATAAGAGTTATGAATACTGTACAAAAGCTGTAGCCAGAACTAGATTAAATAGAAATGTAGATGTGCGTGGGGCTAATATAGCCTTCTGTGATGAATGGGGGACAAGAGACCTCCTCAGTCTGCCACTGGTGCAGGACAGTGACAGCAGTCTGCAGTGTGTTCCTCTGCCTCAGGAATACACTGCAGAGGGCGCCAGTTGTTGTGCATAATGATCAACAATTTACTGAGTTTTTTTTTTCTCTGCCACTGATGTAAGAGTCTCCTGCTCTGTGCAACCACAGAGCACCACTCTCTTTCCTAACCAGTCTGTTTAGTTGTGTCCTGCTTTGTAAGGATGCCTCCTCTGCAAACCACTGTGTAGAAGAGAACGCTGGCAACTACTGACTGGAAGAACATCAGCAGGAGTTCACTGCAGATGTTGAAAGACCTCAGCCTATTCAGGAAGCCTGAACCTCTGCCTCCTCCCATAAAGTGCACTTGTGTTAGCTGACCAGTCCAGTTTGTTGTCCAGTTGCAATCCCTCATACACCCCACAGTTGCAGTGTCACCTGAGAACCTCTGCATGTGACTCTGAATTGTATTTAAAGTCATAAATGAATAAAACAGGGGAAAGCACCATGCCCTGGGGAACAGTCCCTCACCCTGACCAGCCGTGGTCTCCCAGTGACTCCGTTATCCAGGATACTAGGTGTTGGTGCACTCTCAGTGGTCAGTTTGTCTCTCAGTATGAGCTGCTGAATAATGTTGAAAGAAGAAGTCAAAAACCGTGATCCTCACAGCGCCGCTCCCCTTCTCTGTGTCCAGGGGCTGTCGGATGATAGGCAGCACCGCTGTCTTATCTCTTACAATTGCCGTATTCTGGGTGTGACTCTGACCTTTATTGTTTGGCACCCCCCCCCCCCCCCCCCCCCAATCATTCACATTTCCTGCTTGTGTCTCACTGCAGAGCTGTCTATGGAGACAGAGACAAAGAAACAGCTAAATGTTTTATGAAAAGGTGCGACTCACAAAACGCAGAGATGCATAAATCTTGGTGTTGTGTTATTTTCCAGGCCTGACGGTGCTGTACCAGGTGACGTCCTGGTGCTGACTAAACCTCTGGGGACCCGGGTGGCTGTGAACGCTCACCAGTGGCTCGATCAGGTTAGCCACTCATCTTGCTGGGTTGCTCGTGAAACGACTGACCCAGAGATTAATATTCTTGTCTCTATTTTTGTCTCACCAGCCTGAAAAGTGGAACAGGATCAAGCTGGTCATCACCAAAGAGGAAGTTATAGAGGCCTATCAGGAAGCTATGTTTTCCATGGCAACGCTAAACCGCACAGGTACACTGCTTTGATTAAGCTCTGGTCTGCATTCATTAGTGGTCATGGAAATGTAATTAATGATTGAATAACAGTTTTTATGTTTTTGTTTTGTTCTCTTGTGCGGTTCTACATGTTTTGCCTCCAGCGGCAGGTCTAATGCACAAGTACCAGGCCCACGCTGCCACAGATGTGACGGGTTTTGGCTTGCTGGGTCACGCCAACAACCTGGCATCACAGCAGCAAAACGAGGTGGCCTTCGTTATCCACAACCTTCCAATCATAGCCAAGATGGCTGCCATCAGTAAAGCCTGCGGAAACATATTCAACCTGGTTCAAGGCACTTCAGCCGAGACTTCGGGTACAAATACTGACATTAAACACGTGGTTATGTTTGCATGAACGCAGTATTTAAAGCTATAACCTCACATCCCTTCTCCACCTTTACCTCCAGGTGGGCTGCTAGTGTGTCTGCCCAGAGAGCAAGCAGCCAAGTTCTGCTCGGAGATGAAAAACCTCAGCTCCGGAGCAGCGGGTCAAGGGGCGGTGGGCGGGGCATGGATTATTGGTATTGTAGAGAAAGGTGACCGCCGTGCCCGCATCATTGACAAACCCCGCATTATCGAGGTTCCACCCCGAGGAAGCCAAGCAGCAAATCAGGACAACAGCTCCACCAGCCCTGACCCAAGCCCCAACGTGTCATAGACACTGAAACCCTTTGACACTGTTCTGGTGTGTGTGTGCGTGTGCGCATGTGAGAATGAGAGTAGAGTGTGTATATGTGTCTTAATACGTTGTCCATCCCTTCCTCCTCTTCTGTCATAAAGCTGACAGCGCACAGACCAAATTCCGTGTCATGTGATCCAGTGAGAGAGGAAAGGGACCACAGGCAGCATACATCTCCAGCTTTAGAAGGAGCTGCTGAAACACGGTGTACTTTTGATCTTTCATGTTGTAATTTCAGGGTACAGTGCAGTACTGCCCCGCTGTCATGTTTATTTAGAGCTGTTATTTTTCCTTGTTGCCTTTCATATAGAAAACTGGTCTTATATGATTTATCAAATTCATAAACAGCTTCTGGAAAATGAGTTTCAATTCTGTAGAGAAAACATTCCCAATCATTCTTACCCAAAGTAGCAAATAATGAAAGCAGAGTGTGCATGTGCGTGCATGTGTTTTATGGTTTGATTGGGGTGGTTTCTTTTAGGATGGATGGCTAACATCAAATGTGTTAATCTGGTGATGGTTTAATGTGGAAAAGAAATGGTTCATCACTCCTGGGACCTGGCTCTGCCCACGCCATCCAGAGGAAGGTTTGAGCAGCTTCCTTTGGGGCCACTTGGGCCGTGTTCAGATCGACGGCCGATTGACGGTCCAAGCGCCTGGTCCACCCCTCCTTTTTAATGAAGCTCTGCCGTTCAAACCCCAGCGGGGCCTGGCAGAGTGGATGTGTGTCTTTGGTTCAGGGGTTGGACTTGCAGCGCCGGAGGTCTAAGGCTGTCTGTGTTTGTAGATTTCTTGCTTTTCACAGTCAAATAAACCCATCATCTACTCAGACCACAATGCTGTTTGGGTCTTGTGCGACTGTAATGTGAAGACATGCTTTTGTTGATAGACTACTTTTATTATTCTGAAAGGAAACCTTCACTGCACAAAAAGAACAAATAACATTGCAGTAGAGCTATTCCTGCTCCTGTTTTTATTGAGTAGCTTTCTGTGATTCACAGTCCTCTTGATACTGGGCCCTGGCCTTCATCCTGTGTCTAAAATAAGCTCATTCAGCTCCCTTTGTGCTCATCGCTGAAATTACCATATTTGAGGTATTCATCGTCACTGACTTCACACAGAGCTGAGAGTAAACCTGAGGGTTTAGAGCAGTCTGAAGCCCGAGCTTTTGCCTCACAGGGATTAGTACACACAATGAAATCATTATTTGAACCTTTGGTCAGATTTAACACAAGCGTACAGTTGTGTTTACACTGTACTGCAGCATTGCTAGCAACATTAATCCTGCCTGTCTGTCTTGGCAACATTAAGCAGCTCTCCCATCACGCTGGTGACGACTTGGACGTCTCAGGCCACGCCCACACTGACATGTCTTCATTTTGAAACTTTCATTCTAGAATAATGGCTACATTTACACTCCAGAGATGGTGAGATTGAGACAGCAGTTTTACTTTCTGGTATTGACACCGACACGTGTTCACTGCTCGATTTGGGTTTCGCTACATCCCCCTGCCTGATTTGCCAAACCCCATCACATGATCCTTTTCTGGAATAAGGAAAAAAAACATCTGTCAAGCCTACCAGTGGGTAAATGAGACAATGAGTCTCAAGAGATTTTCCTGTATAAATAAAGGATTAATAACAATTTCAGTTAAATTTAGCATTTTGTTATGCTTAAATGCCTATGTGTGCAGAATGTTAAAGGGACACTCCACCAGTTTTCTGAGGCCTTAATTACTGTAGTTTAACAACGTCTGTATCTGTGTAAAGATATCTGATCCATGGGTTTTTGGATGTACACCTGGTACCTGTTACAAGGGGTTGAATATCAATTGTCCCTGGAGAACACTTAAAGGGCTTTTTCTGTTAAGAGTCATCTAATAATCTAGAAGTCTCAGCTGCTTGATAACATGGGGCCCTGGCTGAGCTCTGAGCACAAAGCAAACCTGACTATTTCCAAATGTGGTCAAATCAGAATGACCACATTCTGATCCTGGTGCATTCTGTGTGTCTGTGGACAGGTCACATTTGTATGTAAACGACAGGCGACAGGTTTTAATTTATTTTAATGTACATTTAATTTTATTAAAACAAAAAAAATCTCTATTATAAATATAATTTACTCGATTAGAGTGTAGCTTAGGCAAGAAACAAACTGAAGCTCAGCTGCAGTTCTGTCAGATCGGCTGAGCACACAAGTAACAGTAACCTGTACTCTGCAAGCCACTTTGCAGTCCCCACTGCCCCAGCTCCTCCTATCATGCTGTATTGGAATTACTCAGCATCATATCTGTGGTCAGTGATGCTGCTCTGATCTGGGCTGGCTCCTCTACTAGCCTCTGACTTTCCACATGTGCATACAGACCAGCAGTGATTTCCCAGACCACAGCCATTACACCAGAATTACATTGCTGCAGGTGGAAGTTCCCATCTTCTTCTGACTATAGTGGACTTGTAATTATTTGACTTTCTTCTTAATGTTATACAAGGTCTGATTACCTGGCAAGAGTAGGAAAAGACTGTGTGGCCCCAGATATCCAAGAACCTAACAGACTGTTTAGTAGTCAGTTGTTGGGTCTATAAACTGAATAAATCTATCATGCGTATTTTGCTGTGTGCAGTGTGTTTCTGTTTTAGACAACATGCCCAAAGAATGAAAGTAACAAGAGTCACTGCCAGCCACCAGTTTATTGGGAGCCTTCATGGGTTAGTCAGGCTCTGTCCTGGGTAGTTTACTCTATAGGATTGTACTGTATGTCAGTCTGCACACGACTAGCAGCCATAGTCAGATGAATGTAATGGCCTAAAGTGCAAAATTCTCGAGTGAAATGTAAACTGAGTATCAGATATGGGCGAGTGAGGAAGCGCCATTGCAGCGGCTACTGTGCTATATTCACTCCAGCCACAAGAGAGCAGTGTGGGATTAAACATGAAATGACAGGGCAGAAGAAGAAATGCGGACGTGCAGACGGTGTAAACATTGTAGTCATTCGTGTTGTGTTGTTACGAACGAACCTCCTCATTCAAAGTACTAAACGGTAATGCTTTTAAAAGAAATAAGTCCATCTGTTTTTGGGTTGCTGCGTGATAGAAAAGCTTTACGTTTTGTGTCAGCGGCTGTTTTGTCAAACGTCAGCAGATGATGCAGATGTAGGTGCTTGTTACTGAGAAGCAGCTTTTCTGTGTCTCGTAGCCACCATGCCTTATCTGGGCGGGGAGGAGACTGTGAGGGAGCTGAGGAGAGCTCTGTCCAACCCCAACGTCCAGTCAGACCCGCTGCGCTACAGGAACACCATCCTCAAAGTGATCAGGTACTGCTCCCCTCCCTCTGCAGCCACCAGGTGCTGCAGTTTGTCTGCAAGGCCGCGTTCCTCTATCAGAGGGGGCCGGTGTTGTGCCAAAAAGTGATCATCTGCCAAAAAGTGATTGCCAGAAAATGATTGCCTGTATTTAAACTGTTGTAAATGACTTGCTGGCCTATAATCTGCGAAAAATATGTCAAACATATCTGTCGTGATTGATATTAAGTCATTTTGAGTGAGAAACAACATTTCTGTCACAAGGTAGAAGCTACAATCAGTTTTTGGCAGCAACTTTTATATATTCTTTATTTATCAGGGTAAAAACTGTGATTGGCCAGATTTTAAAGAGAAATCTGGCCAAGAGGGTAGCAGAAATCAGAACAAATGTAACATTGCACTCAATAAAGATATTTTAAGTGACCAAAGAGGACTGGATTTATTATAATGTAGGTGCAATAATGCAGAGTCATAAACATACTTGAAAAACTGGTTATTTCTTCATTTTATATATAAGCCCTTCATAAATCATATTGACTACACTCTATTCACCAGTATAAGGAAAGACATTACACATAAAAGCACATAGAAACATCGGAAATCACTTTATGGCAGATGATCACTTTTTGGCACAACACCGGGGGCACCAATTTGTCTTTAGGAACCTGCTTTCCACCCACCTCCGTTCCCAGTGTTATGACTGGTATTTGACTGAACTTGATTGTCTTTGTAAAAAGTCAGTGAATCTAACAGCTAACTAGAAGTGCCAAAGAGCTGCATTATTTAAAGATAAGTGCAGGTACAGCAGATGTGATGATGCAGTATCTTACAGTGTATACAGTAATGGCAGTGGGGCGCAATATAGCAGTAAAATGGAAAACATATAGAGTGTATATATAAGAGATGGACACTGTGATGTCATCGTTTAGTTAGTGAAGGTTTAAGCCTGGAGCGTTTTGGCTGTCACCGTGTTAGTGACTCCAGACGAGAAGTCATGAGGATGCATCTGACAGAGAACTGAGGGCCCTCGGCCGAGTAGTGACAGTTTTTTTTATTTTGAAGGCGACTACTATTTTTTTTAAATTTATGTCTTGGCAACATTAAGCAGCTCTCCCATCACGTTTGTGTACAAGCAAATACAGCTTCACTGTAAATGTGTTGGAATTGCTGTTTATGAGAGAGATGAGTTTGCTAGCCCTGGAAGATTTCAGCTCACATTACAAAATGACTGATGCATAATGCAGAGGTTTGTTTGTTTGTTTGTTTGTTTTTTGCAAGACATGGACTTAAGTATTCTATTCAGTATTTTTTTAGTGAAGTCATAGATAAAGCAATGTGCTTAGTTTGTGGAGAGCAGATTGCTGTGTTGAAGGATGACAGTTTCAATAAATGAATGAATGAACACACAAAGAAATAGAAGAACTGGGCTGATGTAGATGGGCAGGTTAAGATTTGCTAGAAAAGCTGCAAAAGCAACAAGGGCTTTTTACTGAGCTTTACACATCCAGAAATGGAGCAGTCAAGACCAGCTTTGTGGGAAACCACAAAGCTGAAAAAATAGTAAGTCATTCTCTGATGAGGTGTTTATGAAAGAGTGTTTGGTGTCCACAACACAGCCCGGTTACAGTACTCATCTTTGTATGTGGGATACTGAAAGAGTTGAGACTACAGAGGAGTAGAAATGGACAACAACAGCGAATGAATTGTTCATGGAGGTAAAGTCATGCTTGGATAGGTTGGAACAAACTGGCAGGTGTTACAACTGATGGCAAATCTGACAGGGAAAAATGTTGGACATTTGAAGCAGATGCAAGATAAAGTGACTGAAATGAACCCAGAACTGAAACTGGTGTTTTTGCATTGTATGCGGTACACCAGCAGGTGCTGAAAATTAACCATGGTGTTGATGTTTTAACGGTAATAGTTACCTCTGTCAGAACGAGGACACTCATTCACAGACAGTGTTGTACTTTTGATTCACTACAGGCCGGTGAGGCTCACTGCTGGATTTTTTTTTTTTTTTGCGTTTTTTGGCCACAGCAGCTTTTTTGTTAGCAGTGGAGAGAGACAGGAAATGGGGGAAAGATACAGGGGAAGACATGCGGGCAAATTGGCGACAGGCCGGGACGCGAACCCGCGCCGCCCGCACCGCAACGCGGCGTATGTATCTGGTCACCGGCTTCACCACCAAGCCACCCAGGTGCCTCACTGCTGGATTTTTATTCTTCTCTCAAAGAGGAGACCTCTCCACACACCAGGAGACATGCTCAGAAGATCTTGGTTCTCTTTGGGTCACGATGACACTGAGCCTGACTTTAATGCACTTGCTCAAGTCCAAGACAGACTTGATTTCTCTCACTGAACAAGAAAACAGGACTGAAAGACTGCAGATCAAGTAATTAGACTACAAATATCAATAGCACTTTGTATAAAGTACAAATTTTGCAAAAACATAATTATTTTTATGAATGTTGATTACATAGTAATATTTTTAATATTCCTATTTCACATTTTCATTGCCTGACTCACTCTTATCAGTAGCAATACCAGTTTATAAAGAGAACATTAATATGGAGCAGAACTGAGTTCAGGTTATTGGTGCGGCCCTCCACAACAATCCCAGTTTCTCATGTGGCCTCTTGGGAAAATGAATTGCTTGCCCCTGTTGTAGACAGTGCCTGCACACTTGTTTGGCTGCATCATTCCAACTGCTGGCAACGAGTTACAAGCATCTAATTGTGAATAAGATGAGAACTGGATAATTATAATTATAATGAAAATAGTTGCAAACTGTTGTCTGCAGTCAGAAAGAGGCATTGTTAACATTCTGATAATGTGTTATTAACTCTGGAAGCTCGAATGAAACTCAAATGATGAAACTCCCTTTCATTAAAAGGGAACACCATCCTCATCATTAGATGATGTGTGGTGATATCATTAATATAGTTATCTGCCTGTGAACACAGAAGCCCACCTACCTCGCGTTCAATCCTGTTTATGAAGGGCAGGCCATCAGATGAAAGGGCTTTTCCTTCCTCTACTTTCTTTTTCCCCACATTGTTCTTTTTCCACTTCAACCCCAACGTTTCCCTCCTTATTCCCACGTTTGTCTTTCTTCTTGTTTATCTGCTCCCTTTCTACTCTCCCCTCCATTTCAGGACCATGTCACAAGGTGTGGATGTGTCTGGCCTGTTCAGTGAGATGGTGAAAGCCTGCGCCACAGTAGATGTTGTCCAGAAGAAATTGGTTTATGTCTTCCTGTGTTCCTACGCTGCTTTAAACCCAGAGCTGTCCCTGCTGGTCATCAACACGCTGAGGAAGGACTGTCAGGATCCAAACCCAATGGTCCGCAGCCTGGCCCTGAGGAACATGACCAACCTCAGGTGAGCTGCTACACACGAGGAACCTCAATGTAAGCTGCCACCTCCATCCCGTGACTGCTTTTGAATGTGTCTGTGTGCCAGGTTACCCAGCCTGGCCGAGTATGTGGAGCAGCCTCTAACAGCAGGACTGAGAGACAGAGCAGCTTGCGTCCGACGTGTGGCTGTACTTGGCTGGGCCAAACTGCACAACCTCCAGCCTGGCTCTGAGATCGGTGGGGATTTTGATTCCTGTTGACACTGTCATCCAAAGACAATTTCAGGCTTCTGACAATTCTCTTCTGGCTTGCAAGAAAAAAAGAGTTAGCTCCACCTCCAGCAATAGTCCAGTTATTATCCATGTGCCCAGGTGTGTTGTATTCGCTGATACATCAACATGTACACGAGCCTCTTGTTAATTATTCTCCCAGATGCAGGGGTGGTGAACGAACTGTATAGCCTCCTGAGGGACCCGGACCCCGTGGTGATGGTGAACTGTCTCAGAGCTCTGGAAGAGATCCTGAAGGAGGAGGGGGGAGTCGCTATTAACAAACCCATCACCCACCACCTCCTCAACAGGTTGGTCCACAGTTAAAACATCAGATGACATGTGGCCGTATAAAATCTGTCAAAACAAGGACCCTTTGGCGTGCAGTTTAGTTTATTGTTTGTGCTGGAGTGGATTATATCGCTGATAAATGTTTCAAATGTGATGTTTTTAGGGGTGTAACTTCTATATTGCCCTACTCTTTGATCTGTAGGCTCCACAGGCTAAAGGGCTTTACACACCGGACGTGTAAAATTCGTGCAAAGGTTTTGTGCATAAAAACATTTTTCGGCTGTTCGTAATGCATCTGTTCACATCAACCGCTTAATTTCACAAGACGAATTTGCGGCATTTATTTTTTTCGAATCAAGTTCAATTTTTCTGATTTTCGCAAGTGAATAAACAGATCTGACCAATCAGACTGCTGCATTTGGCAACATGTGAGCTCACAGCTCCAAATGTGCACAATATACTGAATATACAGTGATAGGGGAACAGTAAAATAATGCACTTTTATTCTCAGACGCACAGCTAGACGCTGCTCTGAGTCAGTCGAGTCTCTGCCTTCTCAGATGTGGTTCCTACTCTGCCAACAACAGTTCTAACTGCCGCACAGACATCCTGAAATATGTATCAAAGCGGCCGTGATGCAGCTTCAACTCCTGGATCAAACCATGAAATTCTTCCTGTTGTTGCTTTCTCATGAGAGTTGGATGAATCCAGAATCTCTTTCTTCATCTTTCCCTTAGAAATATCAGGACCTCATCACATCGACTTGATTTTTTTTACAGTGCCTTTTATGGGGACGAATTGTTTGCAAAAATGTGTGTTGCGTTCGATGTGTATAGGTTACACAACAAGTTTGCATCCAAAAGATTCAGAATTACATGTTGTTTTTTCGCAATGCGTCCGGTGTATAAAGGCCTTAAGGCTCAAGCACCCTCCCCAGGCCTGGCCCCAAATGTGTTTTATTTGCTGATACAGCAACATGTAATAACCCATCCCGGGCAGGGTAAACGGGTCATCTGAATAGCTCTCCATCTTTAGTTCAGTCTTTTAGTTTAGTTTAGTGTTAGTGCTGGACTGCATTACATCTTTGATAAATGTTTCACATGTGTTTAAGGGAGTCATTTCTATTTGCCCTACTCTTTTATTTGTAGGTAAGGTAGGTAGCTGAAATTGTGATTGTGAAGAAAGTAGAAAACTGTTAAAACTCAGCAGAGGAAAGAACCCCACTACAGGAAGAGGTAACAAAGGGAAAGAGAGGGAAAGAAACTGAAAGTTAAAGAAGTGCAAACCCCACTGGATGGAGATGGCTTCAGGACAGGAACGTGTTGAAAACTACAATAATAATACTTCTGGTTTAAAACAGAAGTATTACATTCTTTTTACAATGCTTTTACATTCTCTTGTTCATCTGATACTCAGTGAATTCGTGTCTTCTTTGGAGTCATTCAATGCCTAATGAGAGGCTTAATCTGCAGGACTGTCTGAGTGTGTGGCTATCATCCACAGATGACATCTACAGACAGCTAATCAAATCAGCAGAGCCAAATAGCTTCCTGTTTGAGTTCTGTCTAAGCCAGTATCACTGGCAGAAAGAGCAGATATGCAGTGAAGGCCATCTTAACTCATAGAAAGAAAGCAGATAAATGCATTTCCCAAAATTGTACTATAGGATAACACTAACAATGTCAGTTGACTTTTCTAAGCTATGTGTGCTACCAGGCACATTTATTTCTCCTAGAGATTAAGATTAAGATTAAGAGATTAAGATAGTGTTTATTTGTCACATGCACAGTTATACACAGTACAATGCACAGTGAAATGTATTTTGTACCTGCAACTATATATACACACACATATAAATAAGAAGAATAAAAAAAAAAAAAAAAAGTGATTCACACTATACACTATACACACTTTTTAAATTATAATATTTACATTGTGCAATAATGGTCCAGTTAGGGCTCAGAGTTGAGCAGACGGATGGCTTGTGGGTAAAAACTCTTCTTCAACCTTTCAGTCTTAGTCCTCAGGCAGCGGTAACGCCGGCCTGATGGGAGCAGGGAGAAGAGAGAGTGTCCGGGGTGGCTGGGCTGTTTTAGGATCTTCATGGCCCTCAGCCTGCACTGCTTGGTGTAAATGTCCTGCAGGTTGGGGAGGGTGGTTCTGATGGTCCGTTCAGCTGAACGAACCACCCTTTTTAGGGCCATGAAGTCCTGCTTGGTGCAGTTTCCCATCCAGGTGGTGATGCTCCCACGCATGATGCTCTCGATGGTGCAGGTGTAAAAGTTCCTGAGCACCTTGAGTGGGAGCTTGAAGTCTCTCAGCCGCCTGAGGAGGTAGAGACGCTGTCTGGCCTTCTTCACAGTGATGTTTATGTGATGAGTCCAGGACAGGTCCTGTGAGATGGTCACTCCCAGGTATTTGAAAGTGTCCACTCTTTCCACCTCAGCACCACTGATGACAAGTGGATGGTAGTCCCTCTGCTGCTTCCTGCTGAAGTCCACGATCAGTTCCTTTGTTTTGCTGACGTTGAGCAGGAGGTGGTTCTCCTGGCACCAGTTCTCCAGGCGGGAGACCTCTCTCCTGTAGGCTGTCTCCTCATTGTGAGAGATTAGTCCCACAACAGCAGTGTCGTCAGCAAACTTGATGATGACGTTGGACTCTGACGTGGCCTCGCAGTCATGGGTGTACAGTGAGTACAGCAGAGGGCTGAGCACACAGCCTTGGGGGGATCCAGTGTTGAGGGTGAGGGAGGATGAGGTGAGGTGACCCACTCGTACCACCTGTGGTCTGCTGGTCAGGAAGCTGTGAACCCACCTGCACAGGGATGGGCCCAGGCCCAGGTCCAGCAGCTTAGAGACCAGCCTGGAGGGAACTATGGTGTTGAATGCTGAGCTGTAATCTACAAACAGCACTCTCACATAGTTCCCCTTACCAGTGTCTATGTGTGAAAGGGTCTTGTGGAGGAGGAAGGATATGGCGTCATCTGTGGATCTGTCTGGCCGGTATGCAAACTGTAGTGGGTCGAGGGTGGTGGGCAGTGAGGAGGTGATGAATGTCTTGATGAGTCTCTCAAAACACTTCATCACCACAGAGGTGAGTGCTATGGGCCTGAAGTCATTGGGGCTGCTGGGGTGTGGTTTCTTTGGGACAGGGACTATGATGGACTTTTTAAAGCAGGTGGGAATCACACACAGTTTCAGTGAGAGGTTGAATATCAGTGTAAACACAGGTGCCAGCTGGTCAGTGCAGGTCTTAAGGACACGTCCACTAATACCATCTGGTCCAGCCGCTTTCCTGGTGTTTACACGTCTAAACGCCCTCCTCACGTCGCGCTCCGTCACAGTGAGTGTCTCCGCCCCTCCGGCCGGGAGCGCAGCGGGCTGTCGGCTTCCCGACTCAAAGCGCGCAAAGAAGATGTTGAGTTCATCAGCCAGAGAAGCGGCGGCACTCACCGGGTGTGTGTGTGGTGCTTTGTAGTCCGTGATGGTGCGTAGTCCCTGCCACAGTCCCCTGGGGTCAGACTGTTGTAGTTGCTGTTCCAGTCTGCGGCCGTAGCGATGTTTAGCCTCTTTCACCGCTCTGCGGACGTTGTATGATGCAACCTTGTAGTCCTCCATGTTCCCAGAGGCGAGGCCGGAGTTGTAGGCAACGGTGCCGGACCTCAGGGCGTCGCGGACAGATTTATCCACCCACGGCTTCTGGTTGGGAAAAGTCCTGATGGTCCTCCTAAGTGAAGTGTCTTCAACAACTTTCCCAATAAATCCCACAACAGTTTCCGTAAACTCCTCGATGTCTCCGCCCGCGCTGCTGCGAAACATGTCCCAGTCGGTTGAATCCAACGCACCCTGCAGAGCGGCCTCTGTTTGATCAGACCACCGTGTCACTTCTCTCACAGCAGGGGGTTCCTGCCTGAGCCGTTGTTTGTATTTCGGCATGAGAAGCACAGAGGTGTGGTCAGACTTCCCAAAAGGCGGAAGAGGCTTTGCTTTGTAGCCATCTTTGAATGGAGAATAGCAGTGGTCTAGGGTCCTCTCTCCTCTGGTGGGGCAGTCGATGTGTTGAATCAACTCCGGTATCAGCTTTTTCAAGTTTGCACTGTTAAAGTCCCCGGCTACGATGAGAGCCGCATCACGCTGGTTAGCCTGATAGGTGGAAATCGCCTCATGTAGCTCGGATAGTGCAGTGTTTGTGTCCGCCTGAGGTGGAATATAGACGGCGCTGAAGATGACCGAAGTGAACTCGCGGGGCAGGTAGTGGGGACGGCATTTCAGGGTTAGGAGCTCCAGG
The DNA here is from genome assembly GCF_007364275.1 of Archocentrus centrarchus. NCBI lineage: Eukaryota > Metazoa > Chordata > Actinopteri > Cichliformes > Cichlidae > Archocentrus > Archocentrus centrarchus. The sequence continues at coordinate 34,987,812 of NC_044352.1, read as the reverse complement.
TTAGGTGAACATGATTGTTTCAGAAGGACAACATTCCTACTGTCACACCAGTTGTTATTAATCATTAGGCACACACCTCCTCCTCTTGATTTTCCAGACTCACTCGTTCTGTCCGTGCGATGAACACTGAAGAACTCCGACGGCTGTACGGCGTGGTCCGGTATGAGGGGAGTCAGCCATGTCTCCGTGAGACAGATGATGTTGCAGTCCCTTATGTCCCTCTGAAACTGTATCCTGGCCCTGAGTTCGTCCAGCTTGTTATCCAGTGACTGGACATTAGCCAACAGGATGCTCGGCAGTGGCGTTTGGTGCGCTCTGCGCCTCAGCCTCTCTCTTACGCCGGCTCTTTTCCCTCGGGGCCTTGTCCGTGACCTGGGTGCTCCGCGTCCTTTGTTTGAGCTGGCCCACTGGAAACGCTGGATCTCCCGAGGCCAAGTCGGGTTGGGAGAAAAAGGTGTCAGAATACAGCCAGAGTGCTGTATTCTGATATTAAAAAGAGTCTGTCTGTCATACGTGATATGACACAGAGCAGGCGGAATTATAAAGTCCAAAATTAGAGCTAAACCTAATATATACAAACAAAGCGTAGGAGCAGGTACGACGGCTGCTGACCTCACCAGCGCCATCTTGGAACATAAGATACTATAAGCCATATCTTTGAATGTGTAATTTCTTGAAGTAATTATGCATTGCATAAACCCCGATGAGAGGGAAATCATGGGACCAGTTTATCCTGCCTAGATATGGTTGCCGGGGTCCCATCCTGGAGCCAGGCCTGGGGAAGATGTTTGAGGGTAAGTGCCTGGTGGCCCATAGGACCCGGTCAGGTGCAACTGATAAAAGAGACATGGGCCCGCCCTCCTGTAGGCCCACCACCCACAGGAGGTGCCATAGGGGTCAGGTGCAATTTGTGTGGGGTGGCAGTCAAGGGCAGAGGCCTTGACGGTCCGATCCCCAGCTACTGAGGCTGTCAATTGGGACATGGAACATCACCCCTCTGGTGGGGAAGAAGCCTGAGCTAGTGCAGGAGGTTGAGAAATAACGGCTAGATATAGACGGGTTCAACTCAATGCACGGCTTGGGCTCTGGAATAAGTGTCCTAGAGAGGGGCTTGATTCTGTTCCAGTCTGGAGTTGCCCTGGATGAGAGGCGGTGGGCTGGGTTGGATATCATTAAAAAAAAAGCATTAGGGTTTTTTCCAGTGGACGAGAAAGTCACTTAAATACAACTTCGTGTTGGGGGATCGGTCCAGACTGTCATTTGCGCTTATGTGCCGGATGACAATTCAAAGTGCCTAGTCTTTTTGGAGGTGCTGGGTGGGGTGCTCGAGGGCGCTCCATCTGGTGTCTCCATTTTCCTATTTGGAAGAATTCAACGTTCACATGAACAACGACAGTGAGACCTGGAGGGATGTCATTGGGAGGAAAAGCCTGCCTGAACTGAACCTGAATGGTCTTCTGTTGTTGGACTTGTGTGCAAATCATAATTTGTACATAACACACGTGGCACCAGGACACGTGTGTTGATGATCGATTTTTGTAATCGTATCATCAAATCTGCAGCTGTATGTTCTGGATACTTGAGTGAAGAGAGGAGCTGAGCTGTAAACTGATCACCACCTGATGGTGAGTTAGATCAGGTGGTGGTGGGGGTGGTGGTGGTGGAGGGGGGGGGGGGGGGGGGGGGGGGTATTAGACAGGCCTGGTACACCTAAACGTGTAGCGAGGGTTCGCTTGGAACACCTGCCAGAGACCCCAGTCCCTGAGCTCTTCAACTCCCACCTCCAGCAGAAGTTCAACAGCATTCCGAGAAAGGCTGAGGACATTAACATGGACACATGGACCATGTGCTGCTCCTCCATTTTTGTGGCTGCTGCACAGTGATATGGCTGTAAGTTGTTGCTGCCTGTCGTGGTGGAAATCCCAGAAACAGATAGTGACACTAGAGGTGAAGGGAGCGATCAAGCTAAAGGAGGTGTCCTATATTGGGCTTGGTTAGCCTGTGGAATTTCTGAGGCAGCTGATGGGTACTGGCAGACCAAGCAGAATGCAGCTCAGGTGGTAGGAGTTTGGTGTGGAAAAAGACTTTCAGTCTGCCTCAAAGTGATTTTGGCAAACCATCAGGCAGCTTACGAGGGGGAAAGTGGTGCTCTATTCACACAGTGTATAGTGTGGATGGATTCAACTGAGAATATAGTCGGATGATGGTAGGAATACTTCGAGGTGCTCCTTAATCCCACTGACATCACTGGGAGTGAGGTCACTAAGGTAGTTAAACAACTCCTTGATGGCAGGGCCCGTAGGGTGGATGAGATTTGTAAAGCTGTCTTGGTTGACATGTTTCTGCAATGTTGTATGGAGATCTGGGATGGTGCCTCTGGATTAGCAGATGGGGATAGTGGTCCCCAGCTTTAAGAAGGGGAACTAGAGGGTGTACTCCAACTGTCGGGGGCATTACACTCCTCAGAGTTCCTCCATTAGTTGAACCTCGGGTTCAGGTGGAACAATCCGGTTTTTGTCCTGGTTGTGGACCGGTGGACCATCTCTTTGCGCATGGTAGTTTGCCCATCTAGTCCATGTGTGTTTTGTGGACTTGGAGAAGGGTTTTGATTGTGTCCCTTAGGGTATCCTGTGGGGGATGCTTTAGGAGTATGGGGTGTTTGACTCGTTGTTACAACCCATTCATTCCCTGTGCAACCATTGTGAGAGCTTGGTCCACATTGCTGGCAACAGGTTAGACTGGTGCGTGTTGGACTCCACCAGGGCTGCCCTTTGTCACCGACTCTGTTCATAATTTTTATGAACAGAATTTCTAGGCATAGCCACATGGTGGAAGGCTTCTGCCTTGGTGACCTCAGAATCTTATTTCTGCTTTTTGCAGATGATGAAGTCTTGTTGGCTTCATCAGGTGGTGGCCTCCAGCTCACACTGGAGCAGTTTGCAGCTGAGTGTGAAGCAGCAGGTATCAGGATTAGCACCTCCGTTCGTCTGAGGCATCTCAGTGTCTTGTTCATGAGTGAGAGGAGAGAAGAGAAGAGCAGGAGATTGACAGCCAGATTGGCAGCTGTCTTGCGGATGCAGCACTGGTCCATTGCATTGAAGTGACAGTTGAGCGTAAAAGCAAAGCTGTTGATTTACCAGTCGATCTACGTCCCTACTCTCACCTATGGTCACAAGCTTTGGGTAGGGACCATAAAAATGAGATTGTGGAGACAAGCAGTGGAAATGAGCTTTCTCTGAAGAGTACAGTCATTGGAGAGGGGCTCAGAGCAGAGCCGCTACTCATCCACATCGAGGGGAGCGAGTTGAAGTAGTTCAGGCATCTGACTAGGATGTCTCTTGGGCAGTTCCTCAATGAGAAGGGATTATATCTCTCAGCTGGCCTGGGAATGTGTCGGTGTTCCCCCGGATAAGCTGGACAGAATTTCTCTGCCTTGGCTGCTGTATTTGCGATCCAGCCCTGGATAAGAGGATGGACGGACAGACAGTCTAAAGGGTGGGCAAAGCCGTTCTGATGTTACCCACTTGTTGAATTCTTTATTTTGGAAATTTAGAAAACTGGCCACCACCATTATGTTATTTTGTTCATTTGTTGTCATGCTCAGTGTCAGTGACAGCTAAATTCCTGTCACTGGCACTGAGCTGTAAAAACTTGCCCAGTAACCATCCCTAAATAATCATGCTTGGGATTTATTAAATACATTTTGTTGCATCATCCAACATCAGGGTTATATTTTGTCCTAACATGTCTGCATTTGAAACTGAAGATATGAACCACGGAGAAATAGGTGCTTGTGCTCAAATTTCATGCTTATATCTAAGCTGGGCAGATAGTAAAGTCTGTCTGTCCTCCTAGGCTCAAGGAGTGTGATATTTGGGGTCAGTGTGAGGTGCTGAGGGTCCTTCAGCGCTATCGGCCCCAGTCAGAGGACGAGCTCTTTGACATCCTGTCCCTGCTGGATGCTTCCCTTGTCAGCCCCCACCCCCCTGTCATGGCTGCCACCCTTAGCCTCTTCCTGAGCCTTTCTTCCAGCCTGCCTGCTGTCAGTCTGGCAGCCCTGGAGCGAATCAGTGGACCCCTGCTGGCAGCCTGTGGGAGTGGGTCCAGAGAGATGAGGTTTGCTGCCCTCTGCCACATACAGGTCAGTGTGATTAATTTAAGCATGTAGGCAGACTGTGCAGTCACAATTTGCTTTAATAACAGCTTTGCAAAATCATAATTTTTTCAAACAGCTTCATGAGGTTGTCATCTGGACTTTTCCAGAGTTCTCACATATACTGAGTTTCTTGGTCAAACAGCCCTCACATAGGCTGGAGGTGCGCTTTAGGCCATGCTGAAAAACAAACAATGCTCAAACTACATGGATGGTGTGACATTGCAGAATGTTGTGGTAGCCCTGCTGGTTACAGTGTTTCCAACAGTATCACTAGAAACCGTGCCTTCTTCATGGTGGGAGCCACACATTCAACTGCACTCAGTTCACCTTCTTCACCAGATTTCTTCTGGTCTAATATCCATTCATCATGTCAGGGCTTTCAGATTGTTTTGGAGTAGCAGGGGGGCATGCCAAAGTAGCAGGCGCCTTATGACCGAGACCGAAGCCCTGACGGCAGCAGACGATATGAATAGTCATGGCAGTCATGAACCAATCGAATGGCTCAGATTGAAAGAATGTAAATATTGCCACGTGCGTCCACATGGCGCTGGAAATGGAAAATTAAAAAGTAGACGGCGCAGAGCGGTGGAGCAGGTGGAAAATGTGCCTGCCGCCGGCATAATTTGAAAGCCCTGCATGTTGTGAAATGTTACTGTATAAATAAAACATAATTAAATCGAATAATGTGAGTCATTATTTCTCATTGCAGAGGGCAGCCGCTTGACACTAGTTAAGAAATTATAAATGGCAAAGAGTGGCTAATTTGAAGAAATTAAAATTTTTACTTTGGTTTGTTTGATGCTATTTTTCTAGGCAACATAGTTCCATACATATTAAGTCGAAGTTATGATGCCTTCAGTATATCTTCAGTATTGTTCTTCACAGGAGACAAAGAAAGCAACAAATCCTCAAAACTGAGAAGCAGTGCAGTGAAAACACTTCTCTGGTCTTAAATAACATATACATACATATCTATAAACCTACGGTATATCCACAAGATCTTATGTACTCATGCATGGAAATGATAGTAAAACTTTCTGTTGTCCAGTCTCACAAATAAAGCAGACAGCCCCACGAAAGGGCATCACCCTTAATTTTAGCGCAAAATCCAAAACCTGTTAAAAGTCTGGTGCTTTACTTTGTACATAATATGTTGTTAGTTCTACTGTATGTTAGACTAATTAATTACTGAGACATAACATATTAGCTTGTGGCTGCTTTCTCAGCAAGATTTTTAGAACGAGTCCACATCAGCCACTTTGCCATTAAATCACCTGTTACTGACTCCGTCTCCTGTATTCTTGTAGCCACAATCAGTATTAAATTAAACTGTAATATGTTGTACAAATTAAAATGACATCTGACTGGATAAGCTTGTCTCCTTAGGAAAGCCTAATCATTTACTTAATCATTTGCATGTGCATGTGTGTCTTTGCATAAGTCAGCTGAAGGATTGGCAGCAATGTATTATCTTCTGATTCACTTCATTAGTTTTAGTTCAAATGGATTTATGTGTACATATTGAGAAATACAAATGTGTCTCTGCTTATAGTTGTTGCTGCATTCTATCCCTGGCCTGATGGGGGTGCACTACAAGCGTTTCTTCTGTGGCTATGCTGAGCCTGCCTACATTAAACAAAGGAAGATGCAGGTGATGCTACTTTTATTCGTTCTTGGAATTTTTCCATCTTCGTTGCAACCTTCAGTTTTTGTTTATATATGATGATCTGCTTTTTGAAAAATGAGGAGCTTTAATAAAATCCTAATAATTTATTTTTAAGGCTTTTTATCCAATAAATGTAGAATATTACTTTGTGTTCATGGCCCAGCTTTGTGCTTTGTTTAGGTTGTTTTTGTTTTGTTTTTTTTTACAAAGAAAGAGGAAACTATATGTTTTATAAAAACATGAAGCTAAATGCTCAATGCAGACAGCAGAGATAATGCAGACAAATCAGCAATGTGAGCATGTGTGAGTGGAAAAGGATGGTGTTTAAAAGCACTGTATGAATGTGTGTACAGTTTAAGTGCTTTCACCATCCATCCATCCATCCATTTTCTTCCACTTATCTGGGGCCAGTTCGCAGGGGTAGCAGTCTATGCAGTGAAGCCCAAACCTCCCTCTCCCTAGCCACTTCCTCCAGCTTATCCGCGGATAAACTGGACAATTGCCCAGACCAGTCAATAGATATCTCTCCAGCATGTCTTGACTCTGCCCCGAGGCACAGCTCCTCATAGACAGGCCCAGATCACCTCACCCAGGAGGCATCCTAGTCAGATCTCTGAACCCCCTCAACTGGCTTATTTCGATGTGACAGCTGACAGTCGACAGCTCCTCTCTTCACTCAAGTATCGAGAGCGTATAGCCGCAGATCTGATGATATGTTTACATGCCACCTCGGGTGTTCTCGTGTTACACGCACTTATGGACGTCCTTGTGTTCGAACAAGGTGTTCACTTTGGACAAACTATGGTTTGCACAGAAGTCCAATAAGAGAGCACCCCTCGGGTTCAGATCAGGCAGGCCGTTTCTCCCAGTCACGCCCCTCCAGTTCTCACTGTTGTTGCCCATGTGAGCGTTGAAGTCTTCCAGTAAGAAGACTGAGTCACCAGATGGACCACCCTTGAGTACCCCACCCAGTGACTCCAAAAAGACTGGGTACTCTGGACTGTCATTTGGCACATGAGCACAACAAAACAGCACCTGTTCCCTGGCCTGAAGGTGCAGGAAAAGAACCTTCTCGTCCATTGGTGAAAACTCTGACGTACAGGCAACAAGCCAAAGGAAAAACAAGGATACCCAAGCCAGACCACCACCTCTCATCAAGGGCAACTCCAGACTGGAACAGAATCCAGCCTCTCTACAGGAGACTGGTTCCAGAGCCCAGGCTGTTCATTAAGGTGAATTCAACTATATCCAGACAGTATTTCTCAACCTCCCGCACTTGCTCAAGCTTCTTTTCCACGAGAGAGGTGACGTTCCATGTCCCAATCGACAACCTTGGTAGATGGGGATCCAGACCACCAGGGCCTCTGCCCTTGAGCCCCACCTGCCCGACACACATTGCAACTGACCTGCGTCCTGCAGGAGGTGGGCCTACAGGAGGGCGGGTTCATGCTCCTCTTTGGGTTGCACCTGGCTGTGCCCCATGGGCTAAGGCCTGGCCACCAGGCGTTCTCCATCGTGCACCCTCTCAGGCCTGGCTCCACGGTGGGGCCCTAGTAACCCTATCCCAGTCAGCGTAAACTGTTACCCTAATTTCTCTGCCTTAAGGGTAGCTGGAATCGCTCTTTGTCTAGCCCATCACCCAGAACCAATTTGCCTTGGGAAACCCTACCAGGAGGCAACAGTCCTCAGACAACATAGTTCCTGGGATCAGTGGGACACAAACTTCTCCACCATGATAAGGTGTCTATTCGTGGAGGGGTGAAAAACACCTACTATGTTACCCACCTCTCGCCCTCTCTTAGCTGGGATAGGCTCCAGCCCCCCCTACAACCCTGAATTAGATAAGCAGAGGAGAATGGATGGATGTCTCTGAGCCCTGTTTTGATTGTGTCTTTAGGGAAGATGTGAAACAGATCTATCTGAAGAACTAAACTTTTTAACTAAGGGTACTTTTGAACTTTCACTTTAAAGAAGATAAATGGATTCCCACAGCCAGCTTCACTGAGCTGTCAACTCATTTTGCATCTTGGCTCTCTCTTCAACAATCATTCCACATTAAGTCCATTATCCATCCATTTCATCCATTAGCTGTGGTCTCTTCACTGTCCGATTGCAGCTGGCTAAACCAGGGAGTTAGACTTTCCTTTATGCAGGATCATTTTCCATCTCTTCCTGGGGTATCCTGACATGTTCCCAATCCAGGTGAGATACTGAATCTCTACATGTTCTGGCTCTTATCCCAGTTGGATATGCCTGGAAAACCTCCAACTGAAGGCATCCAGGATGTTTAGTGATTAGGTGCTCAAACAGCCTTAATGGGCTCTTTTTAAGGTGAGCACCCCCATCTGCGAGCTGCTTCTAGTTCTCTACTTTCCTCAGCTCCTCAGGCTGCCCACTAATCCTAAGGAGGAAAAAACTCTATTAGGTTTCTTGTATAATCTCTGCCTTTTTATCACTAATCAGTCCTCGGAGTAAGATTTGCAATGTAGACTTGCTGAAAAGCTGGTTGAAAGGTTTATCTTCTGGCTCAGCCACCTCCTTAGTAGCATTACACAATGCCTACGTTGTTGCCAGTGCAGTGCCAATCCGTGTGTCTCCATCTCCATTTTACCCAAACCGTGATCAAGATTATAGAACTTTACTTTGGCTGCAGCTAACTCCACACCATTCAAGAGGACGTAATTCATCAAAACTGCCAAGTTTAACAGGCAACTGAAAACCCCATACTGTGAATTCTCTGTACAGATGTGGGAGCATCTTTCAGGTGCTTTGATAAGTTTGAGGTGTTTCCCTCTTTTCCTCTGTTTCAGTGACACTGCTTTCATGCATATATTATTTTGGCATAAACAGTAAATAAAAGATGGATATAGTTGGACCACTCATTAGTTTTTGGACTCTGCATTTTGAAGCCTCAAGGTTAACGCTAACACTAATAGTTAATTCCAATAAATTGTACGGGTGTAGTGCACAGGTACCTGCTATGTAGTGCTAAGTAGCAGTAAAATAATATAATTTCACTCAACAGAGCAGCACAAACTTCTTGGATTGCCTTTACCATACAGGCAGATAATTCTGCCTGTGTCAGCCCACCTGTCAGTCCAAACTGACAGACTCCTAACTTAACATGTTTTAACATCCAAAAGGATTGGCTTAATCTTGGAGCCAGCCTCAAGACCTGCATTTTCAGCACTTTTGTGCACTTTTAGCACAGTCAGGGTCCATAGTTAGTTAACAGTTAGTACCCAGTATTAGCAGAGGGAGGCCAGTCCTTTGGCGTTAGTATGACTGGACGTGCTGTGTGTTGCAGGTGCTGGTGGAGCTGGTGAATGATGAGAATGTAGCAATGATACTGGATGAGCTGAAAGGATACTGCACTGATGTCAACACTGACACTGCCCAGGCTGCAATTTCAGCAATAGGTAAACACACACACACAGTATGATGTAACTCCACACAGACTGCGTTGTGCCCACTATTCTAGGTCTTCATTCCTAAACGTCTTTAAGTAGAGACTGTTGTATGAATGAGGAAGTAACAGTTAGAAGTGCAATATAGTAAATAATAAGGACTTATAACACAACCAGACACTCAAACGTTTAGTTTAAAAGTCTTATGCTGTTTGTACTGTATTAAATGAAGGCTAGTATATTTTCATAAACATGAACATAACATGTCCAAATTGAAATTGAATACATGTTGATCTTGCTGTAGGCTCCAGAGATTAGGACCAAGACCATTCCAAACCTGTGATGGAAACCACAAAGGATTTTTTTTTTTTTTTACATTTTTAACTAAGTGCTTTTCATATAAAAATTAAATTGCTGATGTTAATGTTAATATTATACACCTGTGGACACATTCTCTGTTCACTCCAATCGGAGCTTCTACAATCATTTGTTCTCAGCCTTCCTGGAATGCAAATCTCAACATGCTTGTCCAACAGTAAGCAAATAATAAGGAAAAGCATTCAGTGCCCTCGACTCTGAGAAAGTGTGGCATTTTAATCCTTTTTTAAAATATGTATTTTATGGCTACACAATATGCTGCATTTATTGAGCAGAGCACATTCAGGGTCTAAACTCTCATTAGCCAGTGGTTCAGTGGTATTTTACACTTCCTGCAGGTGAATTTTCTGTGTTTGATCTAATGTCTTATGTTTACCTGTCTTTATTGTACTCAGGTCGTATTGGACGTAGCTACAGTGACAGATGTCTAGAAATCCTCACTGGGCTGCTTGGGCTCAAACAGGATCACATCACTTCTGGTAAAAATCAGTCCTGCAGCCACCACATACTGTACCTTTATACACGCTAACACAATTATTTGTTTTTCCACCATGCCTTTTGTCCACATCTGCTGCTCTGCTCTCCCCATATTCTTCTCAGCGGTGGTGCAGACAATGCGTGACCTGGTCTGGGTGTGTCCACAGTGTAGCGACACTGTGTGCCTTGCACTCGAAGGCTGCGAGGAAACGCTGCAAGATATTCAGGTTAGACCACAGAGGGCACTGCTGCCATACCCACATATTGAGTGCAAGTAAAAACATCATCATGCTATAAATGAACAAGAATCACTCAGAGAGTGCAAACCTCCATCAAGGCGGCTCATTCTTTCTATTTTTATTTGTGAGGATATAGTATATGTGTATCATTCTTTTCATTGTTTAGTACTGTGAGTACAGGGCCCATTAGAGGATGTCGGCCCTTCAGGCCACCGTCTTGAAGTCTGTTTCTGATTGTTTGATCCAGTGGCTGCTGGAGGTCATTTTGTAGCTGTCATGCTGTTTCTCCTTGCACAAAGGAGCAGATACAGGTCCTGCTGATGGGTTAAGGACCTTTTCAGTCACAGTATTGAGTTTGTTTCCTAAGCATGCTTGGCACTGGGTAGTGAAAAGGTTTTTGTTCCCTTCTCTTTTATTTCACCGTTTGATTGCTGTAGGACTGCAGTAAAACAATTAGAGCAACGTTGGTGGTATATGGTTTCCATGCATCTGTTTGTATACAGAGACACTGCTTTGCATTAGGCTTGCAAATTTGTGACCTCTGAGTTTGCAGTCAAAGAAAAACCAAACCAAAAAAAACCTGTGAGCTTATGTGTTTTCCTGTTTTTTCACTCATTATGCCATGCTAGCAGCCACTGTTGCAGTCTGCTGGTTGGAATAGGCTGACTCAACTGAAGTACTGCGGCTACCAGAGAGTTCACCAGTAGAGAAAGATTGTGATTTGCAATGTTGGCAGCAAATGTGAATACACATAAATTGTGTTCTCAAGTTACCAAACTGAGTAATTGTAAAGTGAATGTGGCCATTTGAAGGCATCAACACTGGGAATATAAAGGGTACCTTATACCCAGTCAAAATAAGCTAATATTTAATAATATATTAATTAATACAGATATATAAATATATCTGTGTTCTGGAGAATATAGATCCAGAATACAGATAGACTTGCCTCATCACTTGCATCAGTTAGTTGTGTCTTGTGGGATTCTAAACTTGTGTTGCCAACAGGGAACTTGCAAAGGGACCTCTGGTGGACAGACTATGAATGCAACATTGACACTTATAACATGGTTGAAATGTATTTCTGCTGTTACATTTTTATTGGCTGATAAAAATTAATTTATTGGTCGACATTAAAGCCCACATTAAATGGATAATATTGGCCCGCAGTTTCTATTTGCACAATAGAACAATAATCTAACTGTGCCGTTTGCCTTCAGATGCTTTTGTTCCACAGTGAGAGGTCTAAATATTCCACTGCATCCTTCATTAGGGCAGGCAGGCCTTGCTATGGTTGCTGGGTGTGTACGGGGAGCGAATTTCCAGTGCCCCATACACTCTGGAAGTGCTCATTGATGGAGTAAGGAGCGAGGCCTCTCTGGGAATCAAGATGGAGCTGCTGACAGCCACCATGAGACTGTTCCTGTGTCGGCCTGCTGAGACACAAGACATGCTTGGAAGACTGCTGCACTATTGCATAGGTGTGTGTGTGTGTGTGTGTGTGTGCATGTGTGTATGGACAGATGATAAAAATATATAATTGCTGACGTGTTGTCTTTTCCAGAGGAGGAGACAGACATGTGTGTGCGTGATCAGGCACTTTTGTACTATCGCTTGCTTCATTGTGGGATAGAAGAGACACGCAAAGTCCTCCAAGGTCGGAAGTCAGACCCCTCGCTGGGTGTTCTGATTGGGCGTCCTGCCAAGCCTGTCAGCCAGTGGGCACGCAGTTTTAACACGCTGGAGCCTTTGAGGGAGGGCGCTGTAGAGTCAGAGTCGGCCAGCAGGGGAAGCCCTGAACATGTGACCTATAACCCCAAGCCAAATCCTGACCTATCAGACACTCTGAGCTGTAGCCACGTTGAGATGGTTCACTCAGGTGAGTCACGACACTGAAATCTTCCTGTTGTGTATTTAGTCAATGTCAAGCCTTCAAAAATCAGCTAATGAGATTTTCCACTGTTGCTGTGTACTTGTAGAAAGCCAAAGTCACTGTCAAATGCTTTCTTAATGTAATCTGAATTCCTGTGCTATGTAAGAGAGCAATAGTGTGAATTAAGACTGATGACCGACCAGCTAATCAGATCTTGATTTAGTTTTAAAAAAAAATTAAAATGCCTTTATTCTCATTGCATGGTCATGTTTGACCCACAAACTTTAGTAAGTTTCATCTTGGAGACGCTGACTCTTTTGTGGTAGTGTTTCAACAACAGAACACTTCCACTGGTTCCACTAAACCAGAAGAATTTGTTTTTACACACAACATTCAAATCTAGTTCCTCATTCAGTTCAGAAAAGCCCTTTGGTTCAGTTTCCTGAATCATTTGATGTGAGGAAAAGGCTTCATTGTACACCAGCTGAATTGTTTTACAAGACTGACTTGCTTCCTAGCAGATGTTTGCAAATCATGTCATCATTGGACAATTTTTAGTCCTGGAGGATCACTTAAGCCATTATGATTCATGCACCAGGCCCATGGATATTTAAAGTATTTGGAGGTTTAGGGCAAGGCCTCCAAATATTTTTAGTCACCCCTGGGTATATTGAATTGAATAAAGATATTCAATTCATCCATTAATTCTCTTCTGCTTATTCTGTTCATTAAAAGTAGTTCTGCAGAAGGTAATAAAATGTCTGTTGAAGGGGTTTCTATTATGAAATGGTGTCGTAATGCTATCCTGATTTCTACAGTTATTTTATATTTACAGTTGTGCTCAAAGGTTTACATACCCCAGCAGAATTGGCCTTTTTTCAGAGAATATGAATGATAACACAAAAACATCTTTTCCATTCATGCTTAGTGGTTGGGTGAAACCATTTATTGATAAACAACTGTGTTTTCTATTTGTAAATCATAATGACAACAAAAAACATCCAAATGACCCTGATCAAAAGTTGGACTGCTTATTCTTTCTTGTAAACATTGCCACATCCAGTCTGGTATGTTTGAGTGAGCAGGTCAAAATAACTGATGGGCAGCTTAGTCTAAGGTTAGAGCTGCTGACTAATAGCCTGATATAAGCTCCTTTTCAGATGCTGGTATCTCTGAAGTGACTGTTTTTATGACAAAAATAAGTAGTAATAAGCAACTTGACTAAACTGATATTTTAAATCCGGGCATTGCAGTGAGTGATGGCTTTCACTGCAGCCATATTCTGCTGCAATAAGTCAGTTATTTGAAATGGGAGCTGCTTAACTGAAACAGTTTTAGATGATGAGGAGACACTCTGGTACTGTTAGCTCCAGATGTAAGAAAGACCATCATGCATCCCACATTTTCAGTGTCAGGTGAGCAGAGTCATGTGCCTCACAGCTTCAGAGCGTATAAGCATGGCTCATAGGCAGGCCAAGTAAGTGCAGTCCATCTCATAGCAGGAGCACTGCAGCAAATACCTACATGCCTAACATACTAATCAGATCAAGTCTTCCTGTTTTGTAGACCAAGAAAGTGCACAATATTTCCATGTTGGGATCATTTTGACTAATTAGAAGTAAGCGTTGTTGCTTCATGTGATTAAATCCACACAAAGCTGACTTGGAGATGATTATAGATCCTACTGTTGTCTGATCCTGCTGCCTCATGTGCTGCTGTTATGATACTAATTAGTAGTATTTTTGCCTTGGAAGAAGGAAGGACAAAAATAAAAGATAAAAACTCCACTAAATATTATAAAGCCCAGGACACCATCTTTATCTGTGAGCTTAGTTATCAACATTGAAAATTTTACTTACACAGTTTTGATACTGTCACTAAAACCTGACTATTATAGTTGTTAAGGCAAGTTTCTAACATTGCAATGCTGCATTGCAATGCAGTGTTGCTATGCAGTCCTCTTTCATTGCCTCACAGAACACAACATGACTAATACATCTGCAGGAGGCTATCAAGGTTATTTAACAATACATTGTACCAAGTCATTTGGGTTCAGCTGCTGGTATTTTGGGTTTTCATATCTTGATGTTTTGCCCTGCAGTTCGTCTGCTGGAAGGAAATGTCCTCACCTAATGGAATGAGTATGTGACCTGCATGAAAGGAACGGCGGCTATCGCACAATGAAGTCTTAAGCCAAAATTGAAAATTATAGTGGTATTACCATAATTGGAACAGTGTATTATAGATGATGCTGTTCAATGCTGCAGATAGCACTTCTTTCCCATATGTTCAGTGTAAACTATTCCCAAGCTTTGCTGTGACACTTTAGATTCACATGTCCTGTTTCAGTTCAGTTTTATTTATTTTCTGCCAATTCACAAAAACACTGACTTCAAGGTGCTTTATATTGTAAGATAAAGAGCCTACAATATTAGAAAGAATACAATCAGACAATACCCATGAGCAGCACTTAGTGGCAGTGGGAAGGAAGAACTCCTTCCAACAGGAAGATCTTCAGCTGAACGGGGCTCAGGGAGGGGCAGCCATCTGCAGCCATTCATAAAGTATATTTGAGTCAGTAAAGACAAACTGAATGATCAACCCTGTCATACCTGTCATACTGGTTCATGAGTCAACAATGAGGAAGAGACTGGGCAAAAATGACATTCATGAGAGAGTTCCAAGGTGAAAAGCACTGCTGATCACAAAGATTTACGTCACATTTGCCAAAAATATCCTGATGATCCCCACACTTCTGGGGAAATATTCTGTGGACTGGCAAGACAAAGGTTAAACCATTTGGAAAGTTTGCATCCTGTTACACCTGATGTAAAACTAACACAGCATTTCATAAAAAGAACATCATAATACCAACACGCAAACATGGTGGGAGCGTGATGGTCTGGGGCTGCTTTGCTGCTTCAGGATTCATGGAACCATGAATTCTGCTCTACCAAAAAAAAAAATCCTGAAGTACAACCATTAGCTCGTACCCTGAAGCTCAAGCAAACTTGGATTCTTTTTTATTTTTATTTTATTTAACCAAGAAAAAAAATACACTGAGATTAAAATCTCTTTTGTGTCCTGGGCATGACGAGGGTAAACAGAAACAGAAAGCAGCCATACAAGTCAAAAAGTAAAAAAGCATGTCATTAAAAATAAACAAATCATCTACAGGACAATGATCCAAAACACACAATGGCTAAAAAATAAAATGCTGCTGTTATGATCAAAGACTAAGAAAGAGTAAGATATGCTTAGGATGAATTTCTGTTAATATGGTTAATATGGTGTTTATTGCATCCTTTTATCCCCCCCCCCGTATGTCCTGTATGTCCTCTCCAGGATCCGACCATGCCATTCGGTATTCAGACTCCTCCACCGATGTCCTGGCTTCCAGCATCGCAGCCCCTCTCAGTTTGTCCCTCTCCCCAGCTGTCAGCCCAGAGGAGTTTGAGCACCTGTGGCTGCAGCGACAGCCTTTGCATACTGAACATGGTAATGAAATGGAAGGTTATACTGAAAACTGAAGTCCAGAGATTGTAAAGTCAGAGATTCATGACTAAAGCTTCCCCTTTATTGGGCGGGAAACGTAGTTAAGGGGAGCAAAAAAAAAAGTGTGAAATCTTTATTGTACTGTGTGCTTACTAACACTATACTTAACTACAAGAGGTACAGTAAGTATTCATTATAAAGTTTCTTTTTTTTTTTTTTTTTTTTTTAAATATCTAAATTATTCACATGCCTCTGCTTTTTGTACACTTTACCATGTTGTAGATATAATTTTGGAAGAAGATCTGCATGTTATAAGATATTTGAACAGTTTTTTATTTATTAAAAAAAAAAAACAAATATCTCACAAAAGTATTCAGGTTCTTTTAAACTGAACTAGAAATTGTCCAGAACTTGATTGAATTCAAGCTGTGGCATGAAGGTCTGAAACCCACTGGATAAAAGCCAAGTCCAAGAACTCTGTGGGGTGTGGCAGGATGTCCTGTCGATCAGGAACAAGAGATAATCCAGTTCAGAGGTTTTTGAGTACTCCCACGAGAACAGTGCTCTCAGTATTTTTTTTTTTTTTTTTTAAAAAAGCTACTTTTTGCTGTTCCCTTGCCACAAGGGGCCACCACAGCTGGTAGCCTCCACATGTTTTGATTTGGCAGACTGCCCTGAAACAGCCCCACAAGGGATTTGAGTCTCTGGGTGGATTGAATCAGCAACCTTTCCCTGGCCGAATGAATGTGTTAACCACTACACTGTTGTGAAAGGCGAAATTAAGGAAGTGGGAAAGTCAAGGCTGTTCCTACAGTGGCTGCCAGACGAAACAATAAACCATAATCTTAGCACCGGGTGTGTGGAGCACCAGTCTGTGGTCATAGATTAATGGAGAACAAAGTTTCTTTTCTTATAGAAACCATTATTGTTCATTTTGCAACCAGAGGAGTCACTCCTTGACGACCACTGTAGAGAATGCATGTTTGAGGAACTTGTGTTCTGGCTCACTTGTTGTTCATTTGCTCACTATCAGCTTAACTGAACAAGAAGTGCCCCAGTATAGGAGGTGACCAAGAATTGAACTCTCACACTAACAGAACACCAGAAGTCTGAGACCTGAACCCTGCAGAAGGGAGGCATCTCAGCAGCACTCCTTGAATGAGGCCTTATGGTTAGACAAAAGCCACTGTAAATGGAGTCTGTCATATTGTGTTTACAGTGAAGGATATGAAAGCACAACAAAGATACGAAAAGGCAACGCCTAAATTCTTTGTGTAGACTTGGACAAATCCCAGACTCCAGCAGGTCTTACAGCCTGTAGTCTGGCATCAATCTGGGTTTTTTCTGAAACTCCTACCGAATGTGGGAGAGCCTTAACTTTAATTTCAGTGGCCTCCAGGACATAAAAAAAAAATGCAAAGAAACTTCAAAAAGCTTTTGTCCTCTGCAGGTTGTGCTCTTACTAGGTGTGCACACAGTTTCACCACATTACAGATGGACTGGTACGTATACATATGTAGTGCTTTCCAGCTCTGAGCACTCAAAGTCCTTTTACTAGGAGCCTCGTTCAGCCGGTCATACACACATTCATACAGGTGCTTTTTTCCTATACCTGAGCCTCAGCTTCCTCAAATTGGGTGTGACCCTTGATTGTGCACACATGTTTGTGTGGCAGTATTGGATAATATGTAACTAATGCTGCTGGATCCAGTTTATTGGCTCCTAGGTTTCCAGCCAGTGTGGTGGTGGAGTGGACTTTAGGACTCTCCTGAATTCTGGGACGGCCAGTTTGAAAAGCTTCAGTCGGGCCTCTGCAAATTACCGACCGGAGAATCACTTCACTTTGTAAATGAGAGGATGAGTTTTGGATTTTTAAGTATTAAAGAGAAAAAGAAACTGTACTTCATCATTATGGGTTATTGAGTGCAAATTAATGGGAGAAAATGTCAATTTTATTTGAGAGAATAAATTCATAATACTAGCTTTCCAATATAATTATGGTTTTTGTATTTTTGTGTGTTTTCTGGAAATTTATATGACAATCAGTTTCTTAAGAAAATATCCAGAATATTTAAACCAGTATTGAAAATTAAGTACTTTTTATACATTACAGCATGAGCAATGATAATCTTATCTTATGGCACAGAATGATCTAATAATCTGATGTTTCCTGAATATACTTACATATTTGTACTTAACCTTTTTTATCATGTGGTTTTAGTCAGTTTTCTTATTGTCTGTAATATATATACTGTTCCAGTGGTGGATATTTATGTTAAGGTACTGAGGTCATTGCATTTGCAAGTAATCTCTGTGAGCAGAACCTAAGGCCTCAGACTGCTCTAAATGCTCAGGATCGTACAGGTTTGGAGTGAGTAATAAGGTCTCCAGCTCATAGTTTGGGCCACGAGTGCAGAAGCACAAAAACTGCTGTTCAAATCTCAGAAAAAGGTTAGCTTGAAGAGAGAGAAACTAAAATACATTATTTCAGATGGAGGATGAACTAAAGGGTTCCACTAAGGTCCAGTTTAACATAAGTAATGATTTTTTTTTTAACTTAAGGTACACTAGTAAAATAAAAACCACCAGTGGAAAACTCAAAACCTTCTAGTTTGTTAGTGTTGGAAAAACCAAATTCATGACCAAGACCACTTATCACAGCTAAACTAATAGACACACCATGAGAAGAAAAAAACCTGGGCTATTTCTTTGTGAGATTTACTTAGAAAATGAAATAATGTTAGTTTCTAAGATTACTCTGTTTCATGAGGAGGCGTCCTACTTGACACTTCAAGTGTTTCATGACATTTCAAAGCCGTTGTTTGTAACTTTGCTCCTTATTTTGTTTGTTACAGGTGCTGAGACAGTAGAAGAGGAGGACTGTGCATGGATAGAAAGAAACCGTGCAATGTCCAGCAATACCTCACTGTTCCCCCCAAAGCCTCCAGGCCGCCATGCAGCTGGTCAATATCCAGACGCTGGCCTTCACACCACAGCACACACTGCCCTGGAGGGTCTACCTGTACACGCACACCCAGCGCTCCCACTCCACCAACACGCCCCACAGCACGCTCATACTGGGGGGAGCTGCTGTGTGCTGGAGAAGCCAGTCAGAAGGCAAGAGTAAAGAAAAGCACAGCTGACAGTGATGTTGGGATGGAGGGTCAAAGAAGACCAGCTGGTGAGAAAGGAAAGGCCGAGGGCGATCGAAGATGGAGAGGGAGAGGAGAAGGGAGTAGTAAAAGTGACTCTTAAGCAGCAACCAAGAGATGACCAAGCTCTGAAGGAGTTTCTCACAGTCCTCACCACCGTGCTGAACACACTGTCCTCAGACAGAGATTAAAAATGGACTTTTTCCCTTTGATCTATATCCTTCCAAAGTCATTCATAACAGACCCATTGCCTAACTGTGAAGCAGCACCTTGAAGGAGTAAACGTGTGCAATTTTATGAAGAACATCCTAAAAAGACAGGAAACTAAAGGCAGAGGGGTTACTTCTCTTGTATTAGCTCCAGCCTTTACAAGAGGAATAAAGTAACTGAGGAGCAATAACCTGTTTTTTTTTTTCTTTCTTCATCTCAAGATCTGAACAAAATCAGTAGCTTAAAGAAAAGATTAGTTCAGGCTATGCTTGGCCACTACTGTGGATCAGTCCCACCGCACCACAAGCAGCAGACTCAGATCATAGTGCTGTTTACCTACAAATGCATACAGTACGATTGTTACCTACCCATGGTGTGCTGTTTTTTTATTGTACTTTTTGGATGGTAGGGTGTGGTTGATCTGTTGTATCTAATTTATTCTGAAGCCTTTTTATTGAAATGTTAGATGGCTGAAGAGAAAATATAAGCAAGTGAAATAGAAAATAATTTAAAAATTGCCAATAATAATATATATTAAATAAAGCCTCTGCATTTTTTTGTTTTGATTTTGTTTCTGTTTTAATATAATAGCTTGGGATGGATGGATGGATGAACTTAGCACAAAAAGTAATGACATTTGTGTTTGGTCAGTTATTTCTTTGCTGTATCAATGCTTCTTGGCAATAAATCCTATACATGTTGGAAAGCCTGTTTATGTCCCCTTAAATGGAGCCACATTTGTAAGGAAAATGCGTTTGTGGTTTGAGCAGCAGACTTGAGTATGTGGGTTATTTTCATGAAAAACTTGCCAAATATTCTCTGCCAATGTCAAACAGCTTATTTTGATACTGACTTGTTTTGAGCTTCTGGTACCCCAGGTGCTGACAGTCAGGCTGTCATCATTGGAGGCAATCTAAATCTCAAAGGGTGGCTGTGGCTCAGGCCGTAGAGCAGGTCATCTACTAAGTATCCTTGGGCAAGATACTGAACAGTCTCCCGTGTATTCACTGGAGTGTGGTTGTGTATGTGAAAGTTAGAAAGCACTTAGATGTAGAAAGTGATGTTATGAATGAGTGAATGAAGACACGCTGTATGAAGCGCTTCAAGTGATATGTAAGAACCAGTCCATTTACATCCAGCTACAGCAGTGTGTGACCAGCATGTGGAGGAGGTGCCAGGCTGTTGTGGTTGTGTATGGTTCTTCCACATGCTGCTGTGTCCCGTTTGTTAATGAATAAACTGCTGAAATGTTTGTTTCTTCAGACTTCAATCATCCAGTCCAATAAACGACACCAAACAAGAATCAATAGCAGAACAAGCTGTGTGGCATTGGCGGAGGACATTTGGCAAGTTTTTCATGGGCGCAGCCCTCATACCCAACTCTGCTGCTCAACCCAAAAATGCATTTTCCTTACAAATGTGGCTCAGTATAAGATTTATTGCCAAGAAGAGCTGTTAGAACAAAAAAAAATAATCGCCCAAATACAAATTTTCCTGCTTTTTGTTTTAAGTTTAGTTCAAAAGACAGTGACTGTCTTTGAATGCCTGCAGTTGGATATTGTTCAACAGTGATGACACACGAATACAGCTGCTGCTACCTGGGGTCACATGGAGAATGCGGCAATACAGTTTTTTTTGTTTGTTTGTTTTTTTATTAAGCCTGTCATGTTTGGCAGTTATTCTAGAGATAAACAGGGAAAGACCCAGGGGACCCGCGCCATCCACAGCCCACCCGGGAGGTCAGGAGACCTGCAGCCACACATCTCGATAGCATCTGCAAGCACACCCGAGAGGAGGAAGGAGGGAGACCCTAGACCAGGGGTGTCCAAACTTGCGGCCCGCAGGCCACTTCCGGCCCCGCCCACTTCCGGTCCGCGAATTGATGTCAAAAATAACATACAATTAACGCTCTTAATTGGAGGGGAAGGCGAAATGTCAAAAAAGTAACTTAAAGGGCCAAATTGTATGTTATTTTTGACATCGGGGCCGCAAGTTTGGACATCCCTGCCCTAGACGGAGCTCCCATGGGCGAAAGGCAAGAGAGCCAGAGGCAATGAGTAGCCCACCCCCCTTCAGGCGCTCCCCCCAGCATGAGCTGAGAATGCAGCCCCGAGGCCCCAGGCACCCGAGAGCCGCCCAGTCCCAGCAGAGTCCCTGCCACCACCAACCAGGGCCCACACACAGACATCACAAAACGGCAGCCACAGTCCTGCAGTCCAAGAGCCATCAGACACCCGAATCCCCCCAGCTGGCCCACGACGAGACGAGAGTACAGCCAATCACCCTCACTAAGTGATGGAATTGATCAGTGGGGACCAGAAATATTCAGATTTGTCCAATTGGTTTTTTGAGTTGGCAGACGTTCTCACCAGACTAATGTGATCTAAAGTAAAGTAAATTCCTCTAGTGAGTAATACATAAATCAGCTTTTGATTTCCAATTCATGAGGATAGTTTTCTTAGCGATGCATAAGGCATTAAGAACTAAATGTGATGTATTAGCTTCTTTATCTAATTCACTTACATCACCTAAGACGCACAGTTTGGGTGAGGCTGGGATACTGCAATTAAACCACGTGGATAAGTCTTCACATATCGTCTGCCAGAACCTCTGAACAGGCGTGTAAGACCATATAGCATGCATATAATTGTCAGCATGGTCGCCTGAACAGTGGGTGCATATGCTTGAGTGTCTGGAACATTAGTTGTCCTGTATAATGTATTCTATGTAGAGTTTTTATTGTGTAAGTTGTAAAAATGGTACTTTTAGTCGTTTTGAAGGTGTTTAAGCACATATGTATCCAGAGGTTTTCATCTGGGTTGATGGAAAGATCCCATTCCTATTTTGCAGTTGGGAGGGAAATCAAATCATTAATTTTAATAATAGCTTATATATTTTTGATAACAATTTAGGGTTACAGAGATTTAGAAATTTTGTTACCCATACAGGCATTTCTAAGTTCAGATGATTTAAATCAAATCTTCTCTGTATGATGGACTTGTTGATATCCCAGAAATTTACTGTTATTAATTCCATATTTTGATATAAGTTCTTGGAATGGAATAAAGTTCCCATCTTGAATAACATGATCTAGATTTTTTATACCCTTGTCACGCCATGACAGAAAATTCAGTACTTTCCTTTACGGACATATATCTGGATTGTTCCAAATTGGTGTCAGTTACTGGTGATAAGTGAAGACTTAGTTATTCTTAAAAACTCCACCAGGCTGTCAGAGAGGAGTTTATGTTAAGGCTTTTAAAGCAGTTATGCTGCTTGATACAGGAGCTAATGAAAGGTAGATCAGAGATTGTTACTTTTCCACGGAGTGCTTGTTCTAGGTCCAATACTGTTTTAAATACTGGTCACAAATCATTTTTTGTTTAAAGGCATTTGAATGCCTTTTTTTTTTTTTTAATTAGGAAAAAAAAATATTATATGAATATTACAAACTGGCCTTTTCAATGAATTATTCCAACCTTTCTAATTCAAAAATAAATAAATAAATGAAAGAAAAACTCTCTCTGCATATTTTACCTACCTCCACCAGTCCACTATTCTGGTGTTGAAGGAAAAAAACACATACAAGAGACAAAAAGTATTTACATTTGAGCTAAGTGAGTGCCATCGAGGAGGGTGCATTAAAGTATATATAAATATTTACACTCCCCTCCAAAAGTATTGGAACAGTGATTATTTTTTACTGTAGACTGAAAACATTTGAATTTGATATTAAAAGATGAATATGAGACAAATGATCAACAGCTCACCTTTTATTTCCAGGTATTTCCATCTGGATCTGATACACACTTCAGAAGATAGCACCTTCTGTCAGAAGCCACCCATTTTTCTCGTGGAACATGTGACTAACAGGTGGGCTTTGTTGCCCAGGTGTGACCTGCTATATGGATTATTCACACAATAAATAGCTCTGAATGTCTACACTCAGTTTCAGATTTGGGCTTTGCCTGTGCAGACTGTACATATGTAGTTACAGGAGTGACCAACATGAAAAACAGTCTATGGGTGAAAAATGAGCAATTGTGAAGCTGAGAGAAGATGGAAATCAATCAGAGCCAGGTCACAAACATTGGCCACAGCCAGTTCACCCGTTTGGAACATCCCGAAATGACCCAAAATACACTGTGAAGGAGTTCATCAGAGGTATGAAGTGGAAGGGTTTTTGACTGGCCTAGTCATTCCCCAGACTTAAACTCTATGGAGCATTTTACCTGCTAACCCTGGAAAAGCATCAAGAAAGAAGAATGCAAAAGTTTAATGATGTCAGTGGGTCACAGGCTTGATGCGGTTATTGCAAGCAAAGGATGCAACTAAATATTAAGTCTTAAGTCTTATTCAAGTTTATCTCTCCCAGAATGTTTGCTCGCATGCAAAACAGGTTGGTTCAGACAAAAGGTGCTATCTTCTGAAGTGTGTATCAGATCCAGGTGGAAATACCTGGAAATAAAAGCTGAGATGTTGCTCTTTTGTCTTAATGATTTTTTTTTTTTTATGTCAAACCCAAATGTTTTGAGTCTACAGCAAAACTAAAGGGGTTAGCCTCACTGTTCCAATACTTGACTCATTACCTACAATAGTAGATGGTGAGTAATACAGTGTCTGCTCTGAATGGGGTTATGAATTCAATCATTCCGACTTTAGTAGAATTCGTCTTTTTGAAATCTTACTTAATATATACATTTTTCCATTTTAAACATTTCCAGTTCCATGCCATTCCTCCACTGTAGGTTGAAGTTAGCCATTTTCTGGTTACTGGCACCCAGAGGAGCTTGCAGCAGCTTTGTATCTCTCCTCAGTTTCAGACCATGAATATGGCCTGAGTACATGTCCTCAACATCCTCTGGTATACACATCTGGAATACTGTATTCAGTGTTTTGTGTACGTCTCTCCAGAAAATGTCCAGTAGGAACATCTCCAAAATATATGACTGAGATTTGTTCTTTATGATCCACAGTCTCCAACATTTTGAATGTGCATTCTTGTCTTTGAGTCCTAAAGTACCTAATGACATTTTTCCAATAATGTTCTTACCAATCTGCAGAATTAGTCAGTGAAAATAGCATATTTGCTTTCAGTCCTCTTCTTTCCCCCATTTTTCCTTAATATGCCTACTCTTACCACTCCTAGCTTGGGACAGTGTTTCATACAACTTCTTGATGACCTTATTTATGGTGCAACTAAAGGCTGAACTCAAAATGACAAAAAATGTTGGCGGGGCTGCAACCTTAAAATTCCAGTTATAATAGTCACGTATTTGGAGATATCTTTTAAAAAGAAAGTCCTTGTGTTCAAGATCATTCTTATTCTCCCTCGATGTTTGAAAGCTCTGTAGTATTCCTTTGTGGGTGTTAAAATCTTTCTTCTATTCTGTTCGGAGGAAATGTTTTATCATAAGCACACCAACTTAACAAATTCACATATTGTAGATCCCACCATGCTTGACTACTCTGCCATATTTTTAGTGTTTTATCCACGAGTCTGATATTAATCCAGATTTAACGATCAATTCTCTGTCAGCAGTTGTGGCTTGTAAGGGGAAATTTGGTGTCAGGCTAAATTAATACTAGTTCCTTCCACCTGGAGCACCTTTTCTGACTGTCCGCGCGTTTTAAGTGTCAGCACGGTCAGCTGGAGATCCCACACCCAGTGAGACAGTCACTCCGGTTACACTTCTTGGTAGTCCGCCGCCTGAGCGCGAGAAGTTGTGTGATTATACTTTCTGCGTCCGCGAGTCCGCGAGGGTCTGCTCAGGTCGGAGTGACGCAAATTTCGCCATGAGCACCGCGTGCCTGCCTGTTTCTGTGACTGCGCAGACTTGTCCGGATAATTTATATTACAGCCCACTAACTATGCATGCGCCACAGGCGGCGCACTTTAAAGACGTATAACAGTTATAAGTACTTCTCTGTCGGATCTCCAGGTACACAGTAAAATCAGGGCTTTAATGCAAGTTCTCCACTGACGGGTCCGCGCGGTCATAAAAAACAACAAACAGGAAAGCACGCGGACATCCGCACAGACCCTCGCGCAAGCCCTCTGATGACGAAATTTCTGCCACTGGTACCCAGGGGGACTCGCGGACGAGGAAAGTATAATCGCCGCTTAACTCGTTGACTGACGGTCAACCGCGGAGAGAGGTGAGTGGAGATGCTGGTCCGGTACAAGTTTTTTAGCGATATCATTTATGTTCTGCCTCTCAGCAGCTGCTCTCCCACTAGCGGGAGGAAATGGATGGATGACTTGTTTAGCTCACGTGCTGTACCTTTAGCTAACTTTTTATTTAGATCCGTCGCCTTTACTGTAAGCTGTAGGTTCGTACGGGGCTGCTTTTCGGCGGCTGCGGTATCAGCGAGTCCGCTTTCTCAGTTAGCTGCCGGGAACAGTTAGAAATCTGCTCGAGTCGCACGAGTAAGATAAATGAAAAGAGAAAAGAAAAGCTTTTTTGATTTTTAAAAGCCTGATCGCGCAGAAACAGGTTCTCGGTAGCAAAAGAAAAATATTTCTGAACTTTAAATGACTTCCACAGTAGCTAGTTATCTGTAGGCTCTCCCCGTGAAAACTTACAATACGACTAGCTAGTTTTTTCTCGTGGTACTGTTAAACAATTAAGGGTGTTTAAATTAAAATACACGGAAACCCTGTATTGTCAGTCATATTTTGGACAACGCAATTTAATATTTTCTTCGTTCGATGCGGAAAACGTTTATTTGATTTTTGTAATGTAATAGTCGAAGATGAGACGGCGTACTAATTATAGATGAGGGGGGCTTGGCTATAATTAGCGTGTGCTATGGAGTGACCCTGTATTTGTTGACAGGACAATAGCATTTTAAAAATCTCAGCCTGTCGTCAAGCCTGGCTGTAAGGCGTAGTCTGACATGAAAGTACCCAGGGCTGATCATAACTCGGTGCCCTGGAACATGCGCAAAACACAGAGCAGAGTGGAGCAGCCTGACTCTGTGTCATTAACTGTAAATGATCTTCCCTTTTCTCTGTCAAATCAAATCAGAAACAGTCTAAGCAAACAAGAAGAAAAGACGTTCACAATGACAATAGACACAAACTCCCTCTGAGGGAGGCTGTACAGTCTAATGGTTGTTGGAAATGCGCAGGCAGGTGACAGATTAATTAATTCGTTTATCCTGTGGCCAAACCTGTCTAATCTGATGGGGAAGATCTCTTCCAGAATAACAGGGCAGGCTGAGAAGGCTCAGAGTGGTTTGATGATGAAAGTAATGAATCGTATACTTTGGCCTTCAGTCACCAGATCTCAACATAAATGGGATTTCATGTAGTTTTTAACAACACTTTCCTTCACCACCATCAAAATGCCAAATCAGGGCATATCTGTTGGAAGAATGTTGTTCATCCTTCTGTGACACATCACAGACCCTTTCAGAGATGCAGTCCTGTTAATCTGATGGCTTCTGAATGTCTCACCTTGGTCACTTTCTGTAAATGTTGCAACAACTTCATGTTAGGCCAATCATTTTTACTACAGAGCATGTCTGCATGCATGGCTGGATGATGACTGTGTGCATGTCTCTTCAGCATCAGGAGTAGCTCAGCTCAGTAAGAACAGTTTGTTTTGGAAAAAATCTTAAACAGCCATAATATAGAAAGAAAAGCTTTTGGTGCCAGCCACCACGGTGCAACGGACTGCCACAGAGGCCTCAAAGCCACTTCCTGTGGAAACAAACCGGTTCTGTATGTTCAACAGCTTCCTTACATTATACAAACAGAAAAGTTTTGTTTCCACATCTCAGATTAAACACTGGGGCAGAAAGATCATTCCATAAACTGCAGTGAACAGTGTGTGTGTGTTATTTAGAGCAGAGCTACAGTGTTTAGTAGACTTATCTATAGAATCTGATACATACAGACTGTATATACAAGACTCCAGGTGGAACAACCTGTGTCAAAGCCTTCTGAATCATTAACTATTGGCTGAATTATTTACAGTTGTACTGACTTACACTGCAGTATAATATCACCTGTGTGTTTGTGACAGGAAATGCGGCTTTATTCGAAGAAGAAGAACGTTATTGTGGCAGTGCTGCTTCTCATCGGGGGATTATACTTCATTAACCATTCAGATGTTCTCCTGACTGTAAGAACACATGAATGATAAACTACATATAGAATGTTTATGAAGATTTTCAAACTGTTCGTGTAATTCACACTTGAAGGTGTGACTTGTATAAGACAGCATCCCTGTAACTGCACTTGCGCTCTCCTTGTTTTTTCAGAGTAACAAAGGTAGCACAGTGTCTCACACATGCACATGCATATTCTACTCAGACTTTAAATAGGTTTGCTTGTTTTGCAGGCCTTTGCAAGAGCACCTGAACCAGTTCCTCATGAGTTAACATGGCAAGCAGAGAGACTGGTTAGTATGGAGTCCTGGGTTGAACAGGGAGATTATCTTACTCTCAATGTGTCCTATCAGCTGCTTGCCGGAGTGTTACGTACTGAACAGAGTGAGTACCACACTTTATCTTTGTTATGATCACATGGCTGCTGTTTTCTCACAGCAAGGAAAAAAGAAATTGTTGAAATCCAAAAATCATCTATAGGAATAATGGCACTGCGTTCTGGTGTCATTTCATAAGTTATGGAAACTGTGGAGTACCATTTTTCCACTGTCATTTGCATATTCATACACTGCTCAAAGAAATAAAGGGAACACTCAAATAACACATCCTCGATCTGAATGAATGAAATATTCTCATTGAATACTTTGTTCTGTACAAAGTTGAATGTGCTGACAACAAAATCACACAAAAATCATCAATGGAAATCAAATTTATTAACCAATGGAGGCCTGGATTTGGAGTCACACACAAAATTAAAGTGGAAAAACACACTACAGTCTGATCCAACTTTGATGTAATGTCCTTAAAACAAGTCAAAATGAGGCTCAGTATTGTGTGTGGCCTTCACGTGCCTGTATGACCTCCCTACAACACCTGGGCATGCTCCTGATGAGGTGGCTGATGGTCTCCTGAGGGATCTCCTCCCAGACCTGGACTAGAGCGTCCGCCAACTCCTGGACAGTCTGTGGTGTCACGTGACGTTGGTGGATGGAGCGAGACACGATGTCCCAGATGTGCTCAATCGGATTCAGGTCTGGGGAACGGGCGGGCCAGTCCATAGCTTCAATGCCTTCATCTTGCAGGAACTGCTGACACACTCCAGCCACATGAGGTCTAGCATTGTCCTGCATTAGGAGGAACCCAGGGCCAACCGCACCAGCATATGGTCTCACAAGGGGTCTGAGGATCTCATCTCGGTACCAAATGACAGTCATGCTACCTCTGGTGAGCACATGGAGGGCTGTGCGGCCCTCCAAAGAAATGCCACCCCACACCATTACTGACCCACTGCCAAACCGGTCATGCTGAAGGATGTTGCAGGCAGCAGATCGCTCTCCACGGCGTCTCCAGACTCTGTCACGTCTGTCACATGTGCTCAGTGTGAACCTGCTTTCATCTGGCACCCTGTGCCAGTGGCGAATTTGCCAATCCTGGTGTTCTCTGGCAAATGCCAAGCGTCCTGCACGGTGTTGGGCTGTGAGCACAACCCCCATCTGTGGACGTCGGGCCCTCATACCATCCTCATGGAGTCGGTTTACCGTTTGTGCAGACACATGCACATTTGTGGCCTGCTGGAGGTCATTTTGCAGGGCTCTGGCAGTGCTCCTCCTGTTCCTCCTTGCACAAAGGCAGAGGTAGCGGTCCTGCTGCTGGGTTGTTGCCCTCCTACGGCCTCCTCCACGTCTCCTGGTGTACTGGCCTGTCTCCTGGTAGCGCCTCCAGCCTCTGGACACTACGCTGACAAACACAGCAAACCTTCTTGCCACAGCTCGCATTGATGTGCCATCCTGGATGAGCTGCACTACCTGAGCCACTTGTGTGGGTTGTAGAGTCCGTCTCATGCTACCACGAGTGTGAAAGCACCACCAACATTCAAAAGTGACCAAAACATCAGGCAGAAAGCATAGGTACTGAGAAGTGGTCTGTGGTCCCCACCTGCAGAACCACTCCTTTATTGAGTATGTCTTGCTACTTGCCAATAATTTCCACCTGTTGTCTATTCCATTTGCACAACAGCATGTGAAACTGATTGTCAATCAGTGTTGCTTCCTAAGTGGACAGTTTGATTTCACAGAAGTTTGATTTACTTGGAGTTATATTGTGTTGTTTAAGTTTTCCCTTTATTGTTTTGAGTAGTGTATTTACATGTACAGTTGTGATACGAGTTTCTTTGTTATTCTGATATATATACAGTGTATCACAAAAGTGAGTACACCCCTCACATGTCTGCATATATTTAAGTATATCTTTTAAGCTGCACACAGACTACTTTTCATTGTGTCAAAGTGTCATATATATATATATATATATATATATATATATATATATATATATATATATATATATATATATATATATATATATATATATATATTAGGGGTGGGACTTTAACGCGTTAATTTCAATTAATTAACTACGGGGAAAATAACGAATTAAAATTTTTAACGCATTTTAATCGCACTTTGCACCATGGAACGTTTCTCAGTGCACGAATTCCAGGCATACAGATTATATCGACGCACAATGTCTAAATTCAGGGGCCGCATCCTGTGAAGGACACACGTAGACCGCAAAGGCCAGAAGTGAGCGGCTAGCCTTCATATCAGCATCGCCTGCCCTCACTTCTGCGTAGCTCATGTCGCCTAGCAACAGTGACAGTGTGAAGCACAGCTGTGTAAAAGCAGCTGGTTAAACGGAGAACGAACTTTTGCTCCTTTTTGTGGTTTAATTTTAATTCTTTTATTCAAAATAAGCTGTTAAAACAAGCATAACACATTTCAACATCAAGGAATACAGCTGAGAGAATGATTAATTTCCAGCTATAACAAGTGAGACATTAATGTTGAATAAAACTATCCAGTTATGATGCTTAACTTTAATTTCAGGAGTTTGCTTATCACAGGAGCACTTCCACCCTTCGTTGGTCTGTGTAGCAGACTGGTGGGAAAATAAACAACATTTTGAAGTTTAAGCTTATTGATTCATTCACCAACCAAACTTAAATTAATATTTCTCATGTCAAATATTGAAATGTGATTAAAATGCGATTAATTTCGATTAATTAATTACAAAGCTTCTAATTAATTAGATTAATTTTTTAATCGAGTCCCACCCCTAATATATATAATATATAACAGCTTTAATGGGTTCAGTTATAATGGATAGTCTTAAAGTATCTCTCAAAATAAAGGCTGTTCAATGGGCAGACTGCTTAAAAAGTAGGATTTCATATAAAAGTTTTGTCCTCCAAACTGACTCTAACCACATTAGAAGAGTACAACAAGTGTGAGAAACTGACCAAGATTCTCGAGTTAAAGAAACGCCTCTCAGGTTGTCAGCTGGCAGCTTTATTAAATGTACCCACCAGATTGTGCTGGTTTGTAAAGTATAACACAGTTGCATGAAGTTTTTTTTTTTAACCACAGAATAGTTTTCATTTCTATTCTTTTTAACATTTAGAACCGCTTTATTGCCTCCAGTGCAACACAATCTTTGATCATCACCTTTCTGACTCGCTCCATCACACCTTCACTTTGTTTTATTTTGCACTGGTGGCCATTTTCTTTTTTTTTTTTTTTTTTTTTTTAATATATAACATTTTTATTTATTATTAAAATAATAACAACAACAACAACAACAACCAAACGGTCAACACCAGTATACAAGAGGCAATATACAGAATGTCCATCCGTTCAGTTATTCTGGTATATTTATTTCATTATTGTATTTAATTTATAAACTTAATTCTTATTACACATTGAGTCATTGTTTATAAAATGCTTATTGGAGGATCCAGGGAATTTATGGTGGCACAGCTTGATACGTAATGATGGTTCAGAGAATTTGGTTTTGTTTTGTTTTTTTATTAAAATAATAATCTATAGAATGCTTATTTGTGTTGCACTTTGTTTTGTTTTTTTCCAATTACATAAGACTTTACACTTTATGGGGGCCGGGGTGGCTCAGTAGTGGAGCAGGCGACCATATTTGCTGCGAGGCTGAAAGCAGGCGGGGGAGGTTCGAGCCCCGGTCTGTCGCTCTTTCCTGCATGTCTTCCCTTATTTCTTCTCCCTCTCATATCTACACTGTCAATAAAGTCCCTGTGGCCAAAAATAAATAAATGAAAAACTTTTTTTACACTTTATTCTTTTTTCCTGTTTCAGGGTATTTATCTGTTGGATTATCCTCAGTAAAGAGGACGAAGGGCAGCTATCTGGTCCCCACATTGCGGTCCCTCTTCTCCCAGTCATCTCCTGATGAGCGCGCCTCCATGGTGGTGGTAGTGCTGCTAGCAGATTTCGATGTCAGATGGAGAATTACTACTGTCAAGGAGCTCAAATCAAATTTTGCCTCTGAGCTGGAACAAGGTGACCTTGTGGTCATCCATGTTTCCCAGGATTGGTACCCTCCTATTACAGGTGCAGCTCACATGTGATCGTACCTTATATACAAATTCATTCACGTCCACTTCGAGTATCTTGGCGTTATATCTCTCTGGTTCTCTGTAGGTCTAAAGAGGAATTTCAACGACGCTCCTGAAAGGGTAACGTTCCGCTCCAAGCAGAACCTGGATTATTCCTTCCTGATCCACTACTGTGTAGGTCTTGGACGTTACTACCTGCAGCTAGAGGATGACGTCTTCTCAGCAAAAAGCTTCCTAACAACCATTAAGAGGCGCGTTGAGGAGCAAGAAGCAAAGAAGAGTACTTGGGCAACGTTGGAATTCTCTGCCCTCGGCTACATCGGGAAACTCTACAAGTCAGCACACCTTCCTCTACTGGCCCGCTTCCTCTTCCTCTTCTACCAGGAAATGCCCTGCGACTGGTTGATGACTCACTTCCGAATGGTGATGACTCAGAAAGAGACCATCCTCATCAAACCCGCACTTTTCCAACACATGGGGACTTTCTCTTCCTTCAAAGGCATATATAACAAGCTAAAAGACAAGAACTTTGAGGAGGATGTCTACACAAATCCATCAGCTGAAGTTTACTCTGACATGTCCACTTATAAGATGCACTTCCCCAAACTGGCTTGGGATGCTGGTGAGGGATTCTTCTGGGGCCGCTCCCCAGAAAAAGGAAATTGCCTGACTGTGGTGTTCACTGTACCTATAGTGGTGACAGGGATATTTGTAGAAACAGGGTCAGGGGGCAAAGACATCTTGGAGTCAGGTGAGGTGGCGTTAGGTCGCAATGTGGTGGCTAAAGACAACGGGAAGAGTTGTGAAGAGTTCGAGTCATTGGGCACCTTTGAGAACGGGAAATTTGAAATGCAGGAGGTGGATAGAAAGTACAGCTCAGCGTCTTCATGTCTGAAGATACAAGTCACAGCTGCTCAGAAGGACTGGATGATCATTAGGAAAATCAGAATCACCACAAATCCGAGTACACCTCCTCAATAGGCGTGGCTCTTAATTCTTCCTGACAGATGAATGACTACTTTGGTCTGCCAAACTGAACTTGGAACTTGTGTGCCTTGTTAAATTGTTTCTTTAATCAAACATCAAAGTGCTTTACGCAAGCTGTCACTTTAAGGCAAGTGTGACCAAACTGTGCTTATGTGCAGTCTCTTCACAGAATGAACGAGCCATAAGCAGGCAGCCAGCTCCACATGTTGTACTGTATGCATTTATTGTTCACACTTTTGGATAATTGCACTATGTATGAACCTGCACTCACTCCTCATTTATTTCATGTTCATTGTTCTAAAATGTAGAAGAGAGGAACGGCGCAGTAAAATCCACGTGTTCATTATGAATCATGTGGTCAGGGATTCATTTACAGGAGACCTCGGACCAGAGTTATTACACAAACTACACAAAGAGGTGTGTGTGTGTGTGTGTGTAATGACGTAAAGACGGTCACATATGTAGTCTGACCTGTTTATAAAGAAACAAAATAAAAAACAAAACCTGTGTTTGTTTTATTGTTTGTTTGTTTTAAACACAGATTTTGCTTTGTTAAAGCCTCAGTTCCTTTTTCCATTAAGTAGTTTGGGTCCTGTCTGATTGCAGATGGGTGTACTACAAAGAGTAATGGGTTACTGAGGTGTGTTGAGTCTAAAGCCAGTTTTCAGTGTCACAAAGGTGAAACGGTGGCTTCATCCTGTTGCCTCACAGCAGGAAAGTTCTCGGTTCACATGTGCCGTTTGGGGTCTTTATTTGGAATCTGCATGTTCTCTGTGTGCTGTTCTCTCTGGGCTCTCTGGCTTCTGAGGATGCCCCTCTTGCCAGTTTTGCTGTCGTGGTATATTTGTTTGGTTTCTTCCTGGCACTTGTGACCTGTTTCTTGGCTGAGCTATGACGTACCCGGTCAGCCCATTTCATGCAAAAGAAGAACACGTCCCCCCTTTTCTGAGAGCACCCACAGAACCCACACGAAGTAAATTTAGATTAACAAAGTAAATCCATCCATTCATGGCTAGAGGCAGGATATTAAATTGGGCTGCATACGGTTTCCCAGTGATTGGCTTTATAAAGGAGAACCATGTGTATGCAAGGCTGTACAAATGTGCCAAAAAAGAATGTACATGTGCATTTGCTGCATTTCCTTATCCCAAAATCTGAGCTGTTGGTACACTGAATACTTCTAATGTTACTACGTTACCATCTGCTTGTGTGGGAGAACAATGTCTTTTATTCTTCTGCAGGATTCAGGGTCAGCTGACAGAACAATAAGACATTCTTGATTGGAGCGTCAGCTTGACAAAATGTCTATCCCAGTAGCAGTAAAAGGCCCAGGGGACGTGAAGGGAAGATGAAGTTTGCAGTTAGCGTGGGATCACTAACATTTTATTTAGTTCTCTGGGTTATCATTTTTATTTTTCATGATTCAAATGCTGGAAATGGCTTCAGTACAACTGGTCGACACTACTGCTGTTAAAATGTATTTATTTTCATAATTTTATTATCTGATGCACTGAGAATTAAAGGACTGTTCACTGGTCTTGCTGTATGTCTCCTTGTCTCTGCTTGGAGGATGGTGGTGGTGCCCGGCTGGCTGCTTTTGCTGACACATTACTTGTTGGTCTACCCTCACCAGTATCAGGCCTGCTGTGGATTCCCTCCCCAGCAGCGGGCGTCAAAGCTGGCTGCTCTTCAGCTGCAGCGCACTGGGTCAGCAGCCTGTCTTCTGTAGCTTGTTCTGCTGCCTGTGAGCCTGCCTGGCTCTGGTTGGTGGTTGTCTCACTCCCAGTTTCTGGGTGGTTCTGAGAAGCAGTTTGGGCTTCAGCTGCAGCAGATGGGGTAACACCATCCTGCAGTGCTTTCCCACTAGTCTGAAAAAGATTGGAACCGATGCTAAAATCACTAAACTTATACTTTTTTTCCCTTCCACACCTTAGAAATAAAAAGTAGAATTAATAACAGAGAACACATTCTTGCTTACTTTCATTCACCTACTCTTACAGTCTTATTTGATCTAGTAAGGCTACTTCATACTCCAAAAGCCTGTGGTTGCTAAGGTTGGTTAAATATTACCAAACCCTGGAGCCTTCCTAAGTTTGTGCACCTTTGAGACTTTTCCATTAGTGCTACTGTTAGCAGTAACTTAATGCTGCTGAGTTAAAATTATTGCTTTTAATTGTCAGAAAACAAGCCAGCTTTAAAAGTTTCTTTATTACATCAGATACTCAGTGAGCATCTATTGCTACAGCTTTGCTTGGTATAACCACCAGTGGCTTATTATGAGCACATTTCATTTTTAAATAAGTAATGTTAAGTGTAGCATTTAACATAGAGCACAATACCCAAAGGTTTAACAGCAAGTTTTTGTTACAACACAAATACTGATTATTAGCCAAACCTACCCAAGTTCTAAAATGTGAAAAGATGGTTTGAATTGTTTCACAGGGAAAATTTGCACTGGGTTTAAATTATTTAATTTTCTTCCATTTGAAAGCTTTTAACTTTTAATAAGGACTTATTCAGAAAGCAATAATATTGGTATTATTGGTAGATTTTGATTTGTAAAGGACCAGAACAGCTGCGCATGAGATGACTGGGACAGGCTAACTTGCGCAAATGCAGTGCTGCAGGTTTTGCATGAGGAGCGCTGCCACAGATTCAGTTGTGGAGAGTGGTGTGAACGTTCGCTTCTTTCAGGGTGTCCTCAGCAATGCTGCAAATTTCTACTGCATTTACTGAGGTCGGCCATTCAGTGCAACATGCCAGGGGGATTTTTACTGCTTCAGGCAAACAACTGAAGCATTAGCAAGCTTTTACAAAAGCTAACTGAGATGACTGTTTTTATCAGCACAGCAAAAATAAGTTGAGGAAGGAACCAAGCTGATTTTATATCTGTTTGCTAACCACTCAGGAGGGAGTTCCAGTAGAACAGCTGCACTTTGCTCTTTCCTCTGAACATAGTTCAGGATTTTTATTTTCTCTCAGTGCTGATATGGATTTAGAAGTTTTCATAGACTTGGCCATAAACAGACTGGTGGGTCTGAGGATCATCCACAGAACTGGCCTCATCCTTAGTAAATGTTTGTACTTGAGCACTCAAGTCGCTTTATACAACAGGTCTTCATTCTCCAATTCCACACACACAATCACACTCCACTGAACACATCGGAGGCCAGCTTGGGGTTCAGTATCGTGCCCACAGATACTTTGGCAGGCATCCTAGTGCAGCCAGGGATCAAACCACCAACCTTCTGATTAGTACAGTAGATGACTTGCTCTACCCCCCTGAGATACAGCCACCAAAATTTACAGCACCTGGTATTCCCAGGTGGTCTCCTCTAAATACTAACAAGGCCTGGCCCTGCTTTGTGTCCCAGAGCAGACAAGATCGGGCATGCTCTGTGGCCATGCTCCTTGGCACAGTGTTCCTACTGTAACTGTTATACAGCAGCTGTACTCACCAGATAATGGTGAATATCAAAAACTCTGCGCAACAGACATACAAAACTTGTCATAAAGTAAGCACATTT
The DNA here is from genome assembly GCF_007364275.1 of Archocentrus centrarchus. NCBI lineage: Eukaryota > Metazoa > Chordata > Actinopteri > Cichliformes > Cichlidae > Archocentrus > Archocentrus centrarchus. The sequence goes on along the minus strand of NC_044352.1, from coordinate 34,951,704 downwards.
AATCAGTAATGTCTGTTATAAAGGACTACTGGTATCATTAACTTGCTACTGATCAGGCTCAATTTTATGCATTTCAGTGTGGAGGAATACAACAAAGTGTATTTACTTAAGTATAAATTTGAGGTACTAGTACTTTACTTCATTATATACTTTTGTGCCGCCCAATATTTTCATATTGCTGCTTTATATCAATATGTCACTATAGGTCAAAAGCAGTTGTTAGTGTACCATTTGTCTCTATTTGCTTGTCAGCTTTATTCAGTGATTCATTAACTGGGAGTAATTTTAAAAATGATCAGGAAACATTTCATGCATTAATAATCCAGAAAATCATATAGAAAATATTCAGCAGGTTAGTCAATCATGGAAATAATTAATAGTTGCAGCCTTATACTGAACAATTAGAAATTTTGAGTGTGCCAATGCACCTGCATCTGTGGTTGCTTGCAAAACCAAAAACATCTCAAGCTTATTTGTATATTCCTTCGCCTCTCCAAGAAAACATTAAACAAATAAGCTGGGAGTTCCAGGAAAAGTGTAGTTATGCTCTTTCAAAGAAAAGCATTGCCTCACTTTAGCATTTAACACATTAGCTGAACAGCTTTTTGTATACATAAAATATTAAAGGCATCTAAAAAGCTTTTTCATGTGATCACATACTTAATACATTTCAGTAGTCTTGTAAACATCCTTAAGTGGGCCCTGTGCTCATTGGCCGGAACTGTGGAGCTCGATTGCCATTTGCCACAGAATACCAGAATTAGCAGGTCGACTATTGGTTCCCTGTGCTTTTCACAGATGAGAGCAGGTTCACCCTGAACATGTGTGACAGATCTGAAAGGGTCTGGAGAAGCTGTGGAGAACTATATGCTGCCTGTAACATCATTCAGTTCAGTTCAGTTCAACAACAGTCACCTCAAGGCGCTTTGTATTGTAAGGTAAAGACCCTACAGTAAGACTGAACAGTCAAAACGACCCCCTATGAGCAGCAATAAAAAGAAACAGTGCATCATGGGAACCCCCCAGCAGCCTAGGCCTATAGCAGCATAACCAAGGGAGGGTTCAGGGTCACCTGATCCAGCCCTAACTATAAACTTGATCATAAAGGAAAGTTTTAAGCCTAATCTTAAAAATAGAGAGGGTGTCTTTCTCCTGAATCCAAGCTGGAAGCTGGTTCCACAGAAGAGGGGCCTGAAAGCTGAAGGCTCTGCCTCCCATTCTACTCTTAAGTATCCTAGGAACCACAAGTAAGCCAGCAGTCTGAGAGCGAAGTGCTCTGTTGGGGTGATATGGGACTATGAGGTCTTTGAGATAAGATGGGGCCTGATTATTCAAGACCTTGTAGGTGAGGAGAAGGATTTTAAATTCTATTCTAGATTTAACAGGGAGCCAATGAAGAGAAGCCAATATGGGAGAAATCTGCTCTCTCTTTCTAGTCCCTGTCAGTACTCTAGCTGCAGCATTTTGGATCAGCTGAAGGCTTTTCAGGGAGCTTTTAGGACAGCCTGATAATAATGAATTACAATAGTCCAGCCTAGAAGTAATAAATGCATGAATGAGCTTTTCAGCATCACTCTGAGACAGTATGTTTCTAATTTTAGAAATATGAATTTAGAAATATGAATTTAGAAGCAGGGAATTAGAGGTCATCCAGGCCTTTATGTCTTTAAGACATTCTAATTGATGTGTGTCATCTGGCTTCATGGATAGATACAGCTGGGTATCATCTGCGTAACAATGAAAATGTATGCAGTGCTTTCTAATAATACTGCCTAAGGGAAGCATGTATAATGTAAATAAAATTGGTCCTAGTACAGAACCCTGTGGAACTCCATAATTAACCTTAGTGTGTGAAGAAGACTCCCCATTTACATGAACAAATTGGAGTCTATTAGATAAATATGATTCAAACCACTGCACTGAGGTCCAACAGCACAAGCACAGAGATGAGTCCACTGTCAGAGGCTCTAAGAAGATCATTGGTAACCTTCACTAATGCTGTTTCTGTACTGTGATGAATTCTGAAACCTGACTGAAACCCTTCAAATAAACTGTTCCTCCTCCTCTGTTCAGCACGACCAGTTTGGTGGTGGCTCAGTGATGATCTGGAGAGGCATGGAGGGATGCACAGACCTCTACATGTTAGGCAGTGGCACCCTGATTGCCATTAGATATCAGGATGAAATCCTTGGACACATTGTCAGACCCTACACTGGTGCAGTGGGTCCTGGGATCCTCCTGGTGCATGACCATATTCACCTCTCCTCATGTGGTGAGAGTATGCAGGCAGTTCCAGGACGATGAAGGAACTGACACTATTAAGTGGCCCCCACGCTCACTTGACCTAAATGCAATGGAACACTTCTGGGACATGATGTTTTGGTCCATCCAATGCCACCAGGTTGTGCCTCAGACTGTCCAGGAGCTCAGTGAGGCCCTGGTCCAGATCTGGGAGGAGATCTCCCCGGACAACCATGTCAGGGATGTCATCATCTCTGACATCCCTAAGCAAAAACATATTAAGCAATGTTTTTTAATTTTTTTAAATTCATTTTAGGCCACAGCAGCTTTTGTTAGCCATGGAGGGAAACAGGAAATGGGGGAAAGATACAGAGGAGGACACGCGGGCAAACTGGCGACAGCCTGGGACTCAAACCCACACCGCCCGCACCGCAACGTGGCATATACATGTAGTCGCCCGCTCCACCACTGAGCCACCCGGGCACCCTATTAAGCAATGTTTTGCTTAATATTTGTCATTACCATTTAACATTTACTTAACATTTCAGGGCGAGGTTCATTTTTTTTTAATCTAGAAATTTCTTTACGAGTTTCAGGCTGATAAAATAATATCGATCTTTCAGCATAGTTTCTGCTCATTTTGATCACAAATATGTTCTACTAGCAATAAGAGTTTTTGAGTGCAGTGACTATAGCGCTTCTCTCAAATCAAATTTTTCTCATTATTTTAACCTGTTCCATTTCTTTGCATAATAAAGATTCTTGTTTTAGTTTCCCAGTCTCACCAGTGTGTCTTGTGTTAGATTTTACTTCCTTTGTATCATACTTGCTCAGTCTTTGTCTAATTGTATTGTTGCAAACTGTAACATTTAAACATGAGGCCTGTAGAGTCTGAAATATAGCTCTTAGGTTTTGTTGTAATTTCTTTGATTACTGCATGATCCGACCTTGGGGCGATGCTTATGGGAATGTACATTCACTCCTGGGAAGATTGTGGCGTGTGTTAACAAGCACCTGAAAGCTCCAAACCTAAAATCTGCCAATTTCTGGTTTTATAGAGGTGGTCACACTTCCTGATGATCAGTGAATCAAGTGCATTTGATCAGCGGCAGCCTCTTAATTCCTATGGAAGTAGTAAGGATGCACTAAGTTTTTCACAGGACCATGCAGAGTCCCGTGGAAACTTTATTTTTCACATGACTGCAGTTGGTGACTAAAGCACTCACAGCAATATGCCTTATCTGTGCTCATCATAGTGAGTCAATAATGTTGTTTGGAAATCCCCAAATTTGTATAGTCCTGAAGCATGTAATTAAGCATAAAAATGGTCTTTGCTGAAACCTCCTCAGGCAGTTAATTGCTTTTAAGATTCAGCTCAAAGGTTAGCCTTTACTTGGAAAGATGAAGCATTACACAGCACCTTTCATGACTCAGTCACATGCTTGAATAAAATAACATTTTATGAAAACAGCACAGAGCCTGTGAAAACAGGAGGCTAGGCAGCAAAAATGTCTACACTGAAAATAAACACTGGACACCAGGCTGTGTATGTTTGTGTGGGTCTAACCTGCATCCTATTTGTGCTTTTGCTGCCTCTGTGTGGCTGAGACATGTCAGTGTGCTTTGGGTACATTCCCCATGACTTAAGCCTGTTGAGACCTTCCACAGAGCGGGCGGTAGGGTTGATTCGCTGGGCTGGGATGTGAGCAGGTAGATTCCAGGTGCCTTTATAGTCAGGCCATGCAGAGCCTCTCTGTAACAGAACACACCCAGTAAGAGAGTGAAGTCACAGATTCAGAGTAAAAAAATGTTACTTCCAGTGAAGACAGAAAAAAGAGATTTGATCTCACCTTCCCCACTCCTGGAAGCAGGTGTCCTCTATTATCTGCAATGAAGGTGGTGTGACCCAAATGCGCAGTAGGTCTCTACACACACACCACACACACACACAACACACACACACACACACACACACACAGGGACATAAACTCTTTTCACAAATCTATTTTTTTTTTTTTTTACTATGTTTAAACCTAACAGGAAATGGAAAATATAACTAAGATGATCAACAGTACGGGACAGGTAGAACGTCCCTTACCTCTTTGAAGTGCTTAGTCTCACACCAGTTCTGCAGCCTGTGCGGTTTAAATGCGCCGTCATACTGTGGGTGGAAGTGGAAGCTGAGATCTTTCAAAATGTATAAATAGAGCAACACAATCTTTAATGTTTAGCGTTTTTATTGGCGCAGTTATTTAGATTACCTGGTTTGCTGAGTAACTGGACGACATTGCTGCAACTGTAAACTACAGTCTCCTCCTCTGGTGTGTTGGTGACTCGTTGCCAAGCAACACATGCAGAAGGAATGCTCTTTATTAGGACTGATAGAAGAAGAGCTACAAACCCGTTCACTGGCCCGAAAAAATATATAGATGAATGAGTTTCTGTAGTGTACTTGTTAATGCACGCTTTTTCAGTGCTATTTGATTCCGTGTTTATAATTAATTAGTTTACAAATGGTTTTATTGCCGTAAACGTGATCCTTGTCCCCTTAGCTGCAGCTTGAAGGAGGACTTTTACTTTGAAAGATATAACCGGAATTTTTCTTTTTGATCAAAACGATTCGTATACCGAAAATGCACCGTGTACTCGTGCTTGTGTTTAATTAAGTTTTCATTTTCTTACATACAAGTTTAAACACAGCATAAAGCACAGTAACTGATATTTCTTTGTCAAATACTTTTTTAAAAAAAAATTCTTGACCGGAAGCCTAACTATTTTTCTTCCGGTTATTACTTGCAGCAACTGGAGAGTTTTTTTGTTCAGATTAAATGTTATATACAAAATATATTATAGTTTGCATAGATTGTGTAATAGAGGTGTAAGGATTGGGTTTCTTTGGGTTCCAGCACATGTGGGTGTAGAAGGAAATGAGGATGTGGATATACAGGCAAACCTGCCATTGAAATTACAATCAGTTGATTTACAGATACCGTTAAGCAAAGCTGAAGTTAAGAGCATTATTAATAGTCAAATCCAGAGAATATGGCAGGAGCACCAGGGACATCAGCGAAGGCATCTTTATAACATTCAAAGGCATCTTGGTCATGGGAGGAGAGTGGGTAGGAACCGGACAGAAGAGATAATAATCACCTGTCTTAGGTTAAGTCACACAGGTCTTAATAACACTCTGCAGCTGAGAGGCAAGCACTCAAACGGACAGTGTGTGCACCTCAGTGAACCCGAATCAGTTCAGCATGTATTGTTAGCGTGTAGGGCCTATGGCCGGGACAGGAAGGAACTGATGGACACTTGTTTAGATTAAATTCACATTGGAGTGCTTTCTTGAAAAGGCCAGTTGATGAAATTTGTGAGGAGAAGGGGTTTAACAAACAAACAAAAAAAAAAAAAATCTATGTTTATTTTGGTCCAAATCTTGATCCAAATCCAGTCCAGTAGGTGGCGGTAATGCACCTCTAAGCTGGTCTGCCAACCGCCATTAAAACCAAAAGAACAAGAGACAGAAGTTGATTTCGATGTGTAACTGACGCGCTTCCTACAGATTATCGGAAATTTGCCCTCTGGTGGGTGAGTTTACAAGTTTGCAGTTTATAATGAAACTCGCACATTGCGGATTTCTTCTTGTTGCTCCTCGTAGACAGTTTTTATCGTTTAAATGGGGTCTCCTGCTCTTGGTCCAGCAGACATGGAGGGACCGTCCGCTTGCTCGGACGCGTCTCTGCGGCTGACGGGAAGGAGAGACTCCGGCGGGGATACAGAGGCGGACCCGAGCCGGGACATGAAACACTTTCGCGTCTGTCGCTTCATCATGGAGACAGGTAACACAGGGGAGTGTGAGGAGTACGTTTTTCAGGCTGTAGTAAACGAATGAAGCCCTACCTATGACAGTCTGATAAATTCAGATCAATATATCAGCTGATGTACGTCACTGGCTATATTAATGCAAACAAACAAACAAAAAAAGATGAGGTCGTTGTTTATTAACTTACAAACCAGCTGCGATGAAGGTATCTCACAGATAAAGCTGTGGTCAGAAGTTTGCATACACTCATCATGGACAGGAACGTAATTCTGGGCTTTTAATGATTTCGTTGAACTTTTCTTTTTCCAGGATGGAATGATTGTACAGCATACGTCTTTAATGACTTTTAAAAAAGTTTGAATTTATTTTAGATTTTCTCTAATCCACACAGGCGCAAATATATGCATATACCCCCAGTAATATTTGGTTAAATGGCCCTTAGCATTTAACATCAACAAGCTTCTGGCATAATTCTGGCTGCATATTTGACCACTCTTCTTGGCAGAATTGGTAGAGTTCGTGTAAGTGGTTGGTTTCTTTGCATGGACCCGACTTTTAAGCACAATCTACAAATTTTTCAGTAGGGTTGAGGTAGGAGCTTTGGGAAGGCCATTCCAGAAGCTTATTATTAGTCTGCTTTATCTATTCCAAAACTTTGTGTTTGTGCTCATTGTCCTGTTGGACACCCAGTTATCTCCAAGTTTCACTTGTTTAGCCTTTGATTTGAGGTCAGTTTGAAGAATTTGGAGGTAGTCCTCCTTATTCATATTTCTATCCACTTACTGGTACACTGTGCATACCAGTACCACCGGCAGCAAAGCAGCCCCATAGCATGATGCTACCACCACCATGCTTAACAGCTGTACTAAACCTCACCTTTACCTCCTCCAAACATACCACTTTTGTCATTGTGGTCAGATAGCTCAGTCGTTGTCTCATCTGAATCATAAAACATTCTCCAGAACACGTTTGGCTCGTCCATGTGGGCAGCTGCAAATTTCAGTCGAGATTGAGGGGTTGTCGATTTGGAGCAGGGGCTTCTTTCTTGGTTGCACCCTCTTAGTCCATAGTGATACAACATAGGCTTCACTGTGTGGACAGTGACAACTGGTGTTCCAGCAGTTTCTGGTTCATGGCAGGCTTTAGCCTGGGTTGTTCCTGGGTTATTCCTGAACATCCTAACCAATTTTCTCTCATTTGAATCTTCTTCCAGACCATGGCAAAATAGTGACACATCCAGATAACTTTATACTGATGAGCTTGGAATATGCAGTTGTTTAAAAATGGCTCCAAGGGACCTTTGTGTAAATCTACAGTTCTCCTTCTTAGAGCTTCACTGAGTTCCTTGGACTTTCCTTTTTTTGTGGTATTGGGCATTCCAGTGAGTGCTGTCAAACAAATCTTTTTATGCTGGCAAAGAGAAAATTACCAGTTGTAGTCAATCATGATCACTAATGAGCAGTTGAAACTTAAAAGACACTGTAGAACTTTCAGCACCGTTTATTAAAAGATTTAAGTGAGTGTTTAAGTGTATGGTTGATGTGGTCATTGTTCATATTAAACATTACCAAAGTATTAATTGACCAAAAGTAAATTTTATCTTTATTTTGTACGATGTCAATGAAAGGCATCAGAGAGCACTGAGCACTGAAGCCTTGCCCACCTGCTGTTGAGACTTTGTTTGTGAGGATCAGCCAATCAGAAGGTTTTCTTAAAGGGGGAGGAGCTAAAACTTCTTATTTCATACAGAGTATGAACGGAGGAGCTGCACCAAGGCCCAGCATAAGATAATTAAAAATTATTTAAATTAATAGGGGCTACTTTACCTCAGTTCAAAAATAAAAGTATTGAGTTGGAAATGAGCAGTTTCTCTGCAGTACTCTGCAGTAGTACTCTGACTTTCTTCCTAGATCTTGATTTGTTAATTTTAATTGACATTTCAAATGATTATTATTGTGAAATGGCATTTCAGCATTACAGCAGATGGAAATGTGTGAACCAATCAGAGATGAGCAAAGTGGATTAAGAACTGTTTCTTGCTCCCGCCTCTGTTATTCAGGAGTGAAACTCTGCATGCGCTCGGTGCCCGTGGCCACAGCGTGCCTGCTGTACCATCGTTTCTTTGAGGGGGTCAGCATCCATGCGTATGAACCGTACCTGGTAGCCATGAGCTGTGTGTACCTTGCTGGTAAAGTGGAGGAACAGCACATCAGGACCCGTGACATCATCAATGTAAGCCACAGGTAATATGCATACACATAATCCATAAACATTTTAAACTTACTGCTGAGAGAAAAACGACAACTGTTTGCTTTTGCAGAAGAAACGGTTTGTTATCATGTCCTCTGAGACGGCCTCTCAGATGTTTGACTTTGCTCGAGAACTAAATGGTTGAGTTTTGACTTTCTGAACTCTTTTTGTTGCAAGTGAGGACATAAAAAAAAAACTACTACCAATATGTTTAATAAATCATTTTTGTTGAGTAGACTGTTTAGTACCATATTTTTTGGACTATAAGTCACTCCAGAGTATAAGTCACACCCCCCGGCCCAAACTATGAAAAAAAGTGCGACTTATAGTCTGGAAAATATGGTATTTTCTTGACTCAATGGTCTGGTCTGAAAAATATCAGAAAAAAGTAAAAACTAAATAGCCATGACAGTTTTATAGTTTAGGATAAAGAATTTTGTCCCAACAGTCCAGAACCACAATATACTCAGTATGCAATCATATACGAAATAAGTTATTTACGTAAACATACATTTATATAAGAGATAAAACACAGTGGGCAACATGATGGTGCAGTGGCCAGTACTGTTTCCTCATGGCAGTAGGGTTCCTGTTTGAAGGTGGCTGCAGCCTTCCTGTGTGGAGTTTGCAGGTTTTACCTGTGCCTGCATCCCACAGTCCAAAGACATGCATGTTGATTGGTGGCAATATGTCCATGGAACCCTGATTTGTGGATGGGCTCCAGCCGTGTCGTGTTTAAGAAAATCAATTTTTTTCTGGAGCCGTCAGCTTAAATGCTCTCCACCCCCCTGTCCTCCCTCCCAGGTATTTCCACAGTGGCAGCAGTCCTTTAGAATGTGACAAGGAGTTCTGGGACCTGAGGGACAGCGTGGTGCAGTGTGAGCTCCTCATCCTCCGACAGCTCAACTTCCATGTCTCCTTCGAACACCCTCACAAGGTAGTTGTACGTGCGTGTGCACGCGTCGCGTCCCCGTTATTTGGTGTTGAACCTCCTTGTTTGTCTGTGTTACTGTTACATGTTGTCATGGTGATTCAAATATGCTTGTTTTTACAGTCACGTCTGGGCCAAATTTTTTTTTTTTTTTCAGTTGTTCTGATTCTTTTGGCTTTACTTACATGACATTTAATCAAATTCCATGTTTTTCACATTTAAAGGGTCTAGTACCTGTGACTGGCTAATCGTCTGCTCTCTTTCCTCTTCAGTATTTGCTCCACTACCTGCTGTCTGTCAAGTCACTTGTGAACCGTCATGCTTGGTCTCGAACCCCCGTGGCTGAAACTTCCTGGGCACTGCTTAGAGACTGTTACCATGGAGCCATGTGCATCCGCCACACACCCCAACACATCGCCATAGCAATGCTGTACCTGGCTCTAAACAGCTACGGAGTGGAAATCCCTGCTGGGGAGAAAGAGTGGTGGCAGGTGTGTGTTTCACAGTGTTCCTAATTACAGAGTGAAAAGAGGGGCTTATCCAAAGTGTGTGTGTGTGTGTGTGTGTGTGTGTGTGTGTGTGTGTGTGTGTGTGTGTGTGTGTGTGTGTGTGTGTGTGTGTGTGTGTGTGTGAGAGAGAGAGAGAGAGAGAGTGAGTGAGTGGCTATGCACTGATTTATTACTTCAAGTGGAAAATGTGACATCACCTTATATAAAGTTAGAGGCTAACAGGTGCTAGCTGACACATCCAGAAGATGAAAGTTTCTGAGGTCAGCTCATTGTGGGATGAAGCCCGAGAGATGAAAACAGTTCGTCTGTCATCTTAAAGCATGTCATTAAATTTAAACCTTAACTGCTGCTGAAACGTACACATTTTGAAGAGCAGAAAGTGTCCCCAATAATGAGTAGAATCAGACTATGGTCTCCATCCTGTTACACCCTCTAATTTGCCAATAATGGATACCATTGATGTGGGTATTTAACTGCACTCAATTAAGGTGGTGCTATCCAGCCTCCATAATGCACACTTTGTGGCACAAAAAGGGAGTTCGTTTTCTACTTCCAGCTTCAAAGAACACGAAGTTTACTCAGTTAGTGACCATAAGTGGATGGACATCGGCTAAAATGGCATTAAGTCACATCATGTGAGTGGCTCTTTTTTTTTTTTTTTTTTTTTTAAAAACTGGCTCAGCGTGACAGGCTCTCCCGTCTCCTCCACTCTTCACCCGGCGCTGCCCACACTGTGGAGTCTTTCACTGACAGATGCCTGGTGAAACAAAAGTCCAGGAGAGGAGATGAACAGAAACCCTCCTCCTTCTGTTTCCTTTCATTTTGAGATGGATCAGGGGAGCTGCTCACACATGCACCTTATTTCAGTGAGGGCAGAGGTGCAAACATTTACACTGTGTCACATTAATGCCTGGATGCTGACGTGTCCCTGGATGCACAGAGTCTGAAAGCAGCTGACTGACGAGCTGATGTGCTGCCATCGACGGTGTCTGTACGTAACCACCGATCGCCTTACAGGCATGGTCCGGCAGCACTCATTTCAGTTCATGAGCCACATGCAGACTGATCTGATCTCAAGCCAGCTTGGCCGTTACATTACATATTAATAGTAACCTATTATTTTAAAAGAGGCAGCCCTCCAAGTGTGGAGAAGTGCTTTCTAAAAACTTCACATCAGCCACATGTTATTTTTTTTTAAGGGGGGTGGTGACCCCCCCACCCCCCCCCCCCCCCCCCCCCCCCCCCCCCCCCCCCCCCCCCCCCCACCCCCCCCCCCCCCCCCCCCCCCCCCCCCCCCCCCGTTACTCACTGAGTTGGTCCATTTACGATGAAGATGATGGAAACTCTGAGCTGAAGAAGAAAAATTAGCACCGCTTCAACTGCACGAGAAAACCAGACTGAAGTCCAAAATTTACATTTCTTACTTTGTTTCTTAATACTTCAAAACTTCTGAATTAACATGCAAAAAACAGATTTAATTGATCTTTTTAAATTTCTATGAATTTTTAAGTTAAAGATGTCGAAATGTTTTTGTTCTTTGAACTGTTGTGGTTTCGTAATGATGCAAATGGATAAATACTCACCTCCAGCTCATAAATGATTAAACTTCTGACTAAAAGCTCCTCCAGGTTTATGAGAAACTGTCAGATCGATCACAGTTCCACAGTTGTGCTACACAAGTAAAGATGAAAGCGGCCCGATGGCCCGCCTCAGGCGTGCGTGACCTCACAGGCGGGAGGGTTGCTGGTCAGGAATTCGGGGTAAAAGGGCATGCTGTTTATTTGCTCTTTATACATCAGAACTGTTCAGTAAACGACATTATTTGAACACAGGTTGAGAAATATCACAGACAGTGACATTAAAATAAAAAACCATAATATTAGACAGCCGTCTGTTGATGACTGTGTCAGTGCTTGGCTGTTTTTTTACACGTAGCCAGGCAGGCTTTTCCCATGCTGCACTGCGTGTGCTGTCATATATACATATAAATTACCACTCACGGTGGAACGGCACAAAACTATCACATGCAGAATATTTGTAACGAAACAAAACAATTCCAGTAAGAAACATAGTTTTAATTAATAGCTCCATATAGCGTTATCATCACTTTGACCTTCAGATCAATCTATTGACCATAAAGGAGAGGTCAGAGGTCAAATGTGACATATTTTAAATCTTCATATGGTACTTTCTATATGTTGATGATGCACACACACTTGTAAGAATCATAGATTTTAAGTCATAAGGTTTTTTGTCAATTTTGGACCAATAAATCATCAAGTTGACCTTGATGACCTCGGTGGATGTAAGCCAGATTTTAATGGATTGTTAACATGACCCCACTCTGCACCCTTACAAATTAATTCAAAGCTTTTTTGAGCTATTGTGTTTACACACAGAATGACACACACACACTCACACATGATACCAAAAATCTAACCTCCTTGGCAGAGGGAGCAGTAATATTAGACCTCTTTATTATTCAAACAACTTGTCTGCATCTAGAAATGCTTTTTCACTCCAGCGTAGTTATGCAGACGTCACCACAACAGAAATAAAAGTGCATTTTATTTAGAAATTAATGACTTTACTACAATTTTCATGCTTTTCAAAGGATCAGTTTGCTGAATTAAACCCTTTGACAGTCTTTCTGTATATTGATCCCCATGAGGGGCAGCATGTTTACCTGTGTGTAGCTGTGGATAGCTTCCTGTTCAGCGTGTGCTCATTTCCTCAAGTGTCCACAGGAGACAAAAGCCACGTCATTGCAAAATCCAGCTGGTCGACATAAATTGGAATTCTTCTGTAAAGAAGCCTGCTGGGTGCAGGACGAGCGCTCCTGTCTGAGTGCGTGAGCTGCATTCAGATTCTTCCACAGCAGCACTGTGAGGGGAACAGACAGCACAGACCTTGCACAGGCTCCACCTGCTTTTAGTGTTCTCGTGCACCCTCCAGCTTTGTGTCACTGTGCACTTTAACCAAAGTGGCGATGGGACCAGACCATCAAGTCTTCAGACGTACAGATGTCTCTCTTGATTGTCACACAGTTTTACCTTTTTGTGTGTGTGTGTGTGTGTGTGTGTAGGTGCTGTGTGATGACGTGACCAAAGCGGATATCGACGCTGTGATCGCAGACCTTCTTCAGCTCTACGACATGGAGGCCAAGTGTATCTGAGCGACACACCTACAAGACCGTCACTATTTATTTATTTTTAGATGTTGTTTTGTTTTCCATCTGTTTTTGTGCGGCAAAAAGCTGCACGTTATACTGTACATAGTAAATGAACTGGTACTTGCGTAGCTATTTTGAGTACTCAAAGCGCTCGTGTTCAGGTGTGCCTGAGGTCGAACAGCACTGAGTGTATTGGTCCATTTAGTTAGCTGACAAACATGCATGCACTACTGATTCCTGCCACTGTGGGGCGCTCTGATCCACTGTTGAACACATCATAAGCACCTCAAAACATCCTGATTATCAGGACTACTGATCTTTTCACAGGTGACATTTTTACTACAGATGCTAAACTCATTCTGGAGTAGGATAGTACTATACCGTAATAATATTGGTGAGGTTTTAGACTTGAGAGCACTGTGCAAAATAAATCTGCACTGGCACATACCCCAGCTACTACAGAGCAGGTACACTGAGCAGGTTGCTAGTTTGTTGTAGGGCTACCAAATTTCCATGTATTCACACATTTTCAAACATGTTTCATACATGTTATGTATTAGTTTAGGAGCTTTTGCAATTTAAAGGCAATTTATTCTGCCTTTCCTAATTTTCTGTCTTAAATGCAGTGTTACACAGGAGAGATGTTAAACCCGTGAGTGGGGTTGGGTGTAGTGCTCTCCAGTAACTTAACTGCTACACTTACATGAGCGAGCTGAGTAAGTGTAGCTGCGTACACAGGAGAGACGAGGGAGGATATTTCCCTCTTCCAGCATGAAGAGAGTAACATGTCTATATACCAGAGGAGAGATGACCTCATTCACTTAACAGTATGATAAGAAATGACTTAGCCTAACTGAAATGGACCGATATGGGCTGAATAGGTGAAACAGTAAGACGATTTTCAACTGGTTCTTTTTTCCCTTTTTTTTTTCTTTTAAAGTATATTTTTTTCAAGCTGTTTTTATATGAAATGGAAAGCATGTGCTGATAAAGGTTGGACTGGATTGTAACTGCCTAAAATAAAAATGCAAACAAATCCAGCTGCTTGTATCTGGGACACATGGGCAGAAATCCTGAACGCTTAGACCTCAGACAGGTTTTCTACTCTTAGCTCTGGATGATGTCCCTAATATAGTCGTCTCAGGCACACTGGCTGTGAGCACATAAGCCTCACCCACCTGACCCAGACTTTACTTGAACAGAAGAATTTGGACTGTTTACACTGGTCAACAATGATTTTGCTACCTGGAGAAAAATACCTGATATAAGGCATTTCAGGTGTGCTGATTCCAAATCTATAATCAGAATTTCTCTAGCACGTCAGGTTCTTGAGTTATGCACGTCAATATTTAGCTAATGTATTGCTGTACTGGTGCTTCTCACACAAATGTAGAGTGAGCTAAGATTTTCTCATTTTGAAACTGAACAGAATTTAATTTAATTCAATCAGCTGAACTTTAACTGCCAATATTGATGATCAACAATGCCAGAAATTTGCAATTTCTTATAGTGACTGCTTTGATCTGTCAGTAGATAAAAACAAAGTTTTAGTGCTACATCAAATCGTGAATAGTGTTTCTGGGGCGGTCCAAAGTGATGCCACACTTAAAGCTGGATCTCTGATGGACCCCAAGTCTGTGAGCTTATTAGAGACAAAGACTTTCCATCTAAGCTCAGACCCTTGAACTAAGAGCACAGGAATCATTTGTTTGGGTGGGACAGAATTTCTTGGGCAACCACAAACTATGAAGAACTAGTTGCCGGCATGCTCGTATCATTCAAACATGGGTTGCACATTCACTTCCTTCACTCTCATCTTGACTTCTTTCCACCTAATTTGGGTGATGTGAGCGATGAGCATGGTGAAAGGTTCCATCAAGATATCTCTCTGAAATGGAGATCAGGTACCAGGGGCGCTATAACACAAACATGATGGTGACTACTGCACCAAACTCCTGTGAAGCACAAGAGCAAGTGTTTGTCACACTTTTGAACTGTTTAGGCAGACTAACTGTGGACTCTAATAGTTTGAGATTCCTCATATGATGGATTTTGGTATCTGTCTTTTTTTTCAGATTTGTTTTTTTTTGGCCTTTTCTGTGTTATTTGTTAGTTTTCCAGTGGAGATAGACAGGAAACCAGGGAGGACAAACGGGAAGACAAGCGGCAGATAGCGACAGGCCGGGACTCGAACTTGCGCCGGCCACACAGCCAAGATATGTGGGCTCCTGCTCACACTCTGAGCTATCCTGGTGCCCCGTCTGTGTTTTAAGATAAGATAAGATAAGATAAAACTTTAATGATCCCACGACGGGGAAATTTGCGCATTACAGCAGCTCAGTACAGGAAACTAAAAATAGAATAGAATAAAAATAAAATAGAAAAACACTATACACATATACATATACACATATACATAAGCACTATATACAGAAAATATATAGTCAATACACACATGTACATATACACACACATCAAAACACTATATACAGATATCAAAATATTATATACATTTGTAGCCGGTAAGGTACACAGCATACACGGTATGCATTATATGGGTGAGTGTAATAAATAAAATGTATCTGGACTGTAAGGATAAAGTGATGGCAGAGGAGGTAAAGTGTCCAAGTGACTCAAGACATTATGAAGTGTTGTACAGTCTAACTGCTGTTGGGATGAATGACCTGCGAAAGCGCTCCTTCCTGCAGCGAGGATGTTTCAGTCTCTGACTGAAGGAGCTGCTCAGCTCACCCACGGTCTCATGCAGAGGGTGATGGGGGTTGTTCATGATGGATGTCAGCTTTGCTAACATCCTCCTCTCACCCATCACCATCACAGACTCCAGAGGACATCCCAACACAGAGCTAGACCTCCGCACCAGTTTGTCGATCCTGCTCCTGTCCCTTTCGGTGCATCCACCCCCCCCAGCAGGCCACTGCATAGAAAAGGGCAGATGCTACCACTGAGTCATAAAAGGTCTTTAACAGAGTCCTGCAGACACCAAAGGACCTCAGTCTCCTCAGCAGGTGGAGTCGACTCTGGCCCTTCTTATACAGGACATCTGTGTTTGTAGTCCAGTCCAGCTTGTTATTGAGATGAACACCCAGGTATTTGTAGGAGACCACTGTCTCAATATGCTTTCCCTGGATGTTCACCAGTGCTGTAGGGGGTGGCTTCCTCCTGAAGTCTATGATCATCTCCTTCGTCTTGCTGGCGTTGATTTGGAGTGCGTTGTTCTCACACCAGCCGACAAAGTCACTGATGACACCCCTGTATTCCTGGTCGTTCCCATCTGATACACATCCAATGATGGCCGTATCATCTGAGAACTTCTGTAGGTGGCAATGGTCTGAATTGTACCTGAAGTCTGAGGTGTACAGACTGAACAGGAAGGGTGAGAGGACCGTGCCCTGTGGCGCCCCCGTGCTGCAGACTACCACATCAGACATACAGACATTTCGCTAGTTGTATCTTCATGGTGTACTTTTATAATAAAATCATTGATGTTGAGTTTGGTGATTGGCATTTATTGGCATAGTTAACCTAACTGATCCTGATGTGCTGGAAAAATTCTGTTTGCATATTTGGAATCAGCGTACCCAAATGAGTAAAAATCAGTTGTTTTTCCTCAGGTAGCAGACAAAAAGTTTTTTCTTGACTGTGATATTTTTCAGAGGGTTAACCCTGGGTTTTCAATGTTATGAATTTGGCTCATTTCATTATAATGTTGCTGCAGACCTAATCTTCTCCAGAAAAGGTTATGTTCCAGATAAGAGATCAAAAGGTATGAAATTATCACCCACTCAGAAATAAACTTTCCATCACTGTGTAATATCCCTCAGAACATGAGCACTGATAGTAAGATGATGTGAAGTTCTTTGACCCATTTCTGATGCTCATCTTATGACGAGCATCAGAAATGGGTCCTTAACTATCCCTGCTGTGGGCTGTAAACAGTTTTGTTCTGTATGCCTCTCTGTCATCCTGAAACAGGGCACCGGTTTGACTTTGTGACATTATATAAAATTTGTATGTAGACTAAGCCTACATTTGAATTCTGTTTTTATATTTGTCTTTACTCTGGGACACCTTGAACACCACCAGGACATTAACTTTAACGGAGTCTCTCAGTGTTAACCTGCACAGTTGGCATTTTTACTGGATTTACTTCCCGGCTTCAAAAAGGTTAAAGTCTGTGGAGGAATGTTTGTCCGCTCTTTTTTAATAACGTTGCTTCAGTTCGTTGAGTTTTGAGGTCATTTGTTTATGTACAGCTCTCTTAATGTTCTGCCATAACATTTCAATCATGTTGAGCTGTGAACCTTGACTGGGCCATTGCAACATCTTGCAACACCAGTGTTCTTTTTCAGCCAGTCTGTTGTAGATTTGCTGCTTTGCTTGGGATCACTGTCCTGTTCAGGGTCCCAGTTTGGGCCAAGTTTAGCTGTTGGCTTTCCAAAGAAGCCATGCTAGTTTAGTCTTTTTCTCTTTTGTGCTTCATGAACTTTAACGTGTAACATGCTAAGATGATGCCTGTAGAGTCTCAGATGTAGCCTGTGGGGTTTTTTAAAATTTCTCTGAGGATTGCCAGGACATCCACTCCTGTGCAGACTGTGGCATTCAAGTGCATTTGATTAGCAGCACCTGGCTGCTAATTACCCTAGTAATTCTTATAGAAGTAGTAAGGGTGTACTCAGTTTTTCACAGGATTGCATAGAGAAGTACCAGGGGCTGAAGGAACAACTGAGCAGATGTGAAAGGTAAAGTCTAAAGTGGTCCCAGTGGTAATAGTAGTATCAAGAACTGTGACCCCAGAACAGGAAGAGTGGAACCAGCAGATTCCAACATCAGAGGTCTCTGTCCAGAAGAGTCCAGTTCTAGGAACATCTAAGACGCTGAGCAGAACCCTGAACCTCCCAGGCCTCTGGTAGATGACCTGAGCTTAAGAATCACGCAAACATCACCTCCAAAACTCATGAGATACCTTTTTACTCTTGTGCTGTATGATGTCACTGAGAGTAGTTATGCCTAATTTATCTCAGAAGCCCCACCTACCTGTCATTGAAAACTACTGTTTGGAAAGGGCAGCCAATCAGAAGAAAGATGACTTCTAGGGAAAGGAAAGGGAGCTAAACCAACTTGTATCAGACAGAAGAAGAACAGGGGCTGCACTGGGGTCTGGTATAAGGTAAATAAGGATTATTTTATGCTTTGAGTCATGGAAAGCTAACACAACAGTCTCCAAGTCTCCTCTTTAAAGAAACTAAAAATGCAGCTAAATTTGTGAGCAGTTTTCACATCTTTACTGGGAACCAATTTACTTGGGACTGAGAGTGGGACGGCACAGGGAGGTGAGAGAAACAGACACCAGAATGCAGGTTTTAGTCTTGTCATGGTGTTTTGGTTTTTATTTTTTGACAAAATGAACAATAAAGTTGATATATGATGTCCAGTGCCGGCGCGTTGTTCAATTTTTAGTGGCACTTATGGTTACGTAGCATGTTCAGTTTATTAGGATTCCCATCAGCCACAGCAGTGCAGCAGCTGTTTTCTCTGGTGTCCACAAAAAAGAAAAAAATGGACCTTTCTCAGGCAGTCGCTCAAAACACAGAAACGAGACAAGCTGTGCTCAGTGTCAGTCGGCTTTGTGACAAAACAACATAATGGTGCAAAGATTTTTTACTTGTGTCGTCTAAGATAAGGTCACACAAAGCTACTTTTAACAGAGTCAAAGAATAAAAATATGCAGCTGGCTTTCAGCAGAATAGGTCCAATCTAAAAGAGGGGTGTTTTACAAATATCAGCAGAATTATTTCCCATTTTAAGGTTAAGGGCTGAAAATGCTCCATCAACACTAGAATATAATCATCTCAGCAACTGAAATGTTTTGCTCTATCCAACACTGCTGGGAAGAACTGGAGAAAAATGAAAGCAGCTGTTGCGCTCTGTGGCTCGACCTTATCACCCCTGCTGATTTTCACTGACAGTTGGTACAGTGTTCTTAGGTTTGTAAGCCTCACCTTTACTTCCTCCAAACATACCTCTCGTTTGACACTGTGCTTGGATGCCTGACATACTGTAAAACACACTATTGTTTGGGATCTTCTCTTAAAGATATGCTGACTGTAAGATGGATATGGGATATATCCATCTTTACACTCTATGAGTTGGAAAATCACTGAAATTGCGAATGCTATTAAAGTCTTAAATTTTCTTCTCATTTCTGTTCAGAGCTTCTCAGATGTGATATATTTAGCAGATGAGGACCTTACCTTATTGGATTTATCTTGCAAAAAAACAAAAAAACCAAGTCTGCCTATCTCAGCTGTATGTGTGTCTTTGTTCAGGTTGAAAATAGTCACATGATCAATTGTGACACATCTGAGTCTCTCTTTTAGTCTTTCCCTCACTCCCTCCTCTCCTCCTCTTTATGGATTCTGCCTCTCTTCACGGGGCAGGAGACATTGTATGCATCCCAACAGCATCACGTGTCATGCAGCATTCCTCTTCCTGACACATTTTCTCTCTTCTCATCTGTCACTCTCATTTATCTCCAGTTTTTTTTTTCCCTAGGCAAAAATCTGGCTGCTTCTCTCTTCAGTTGCTCCGTTCCTGTCATGCTTTTCTCTGTGTTTCTTTCTCTCTCTCTGTTTCTGCCCATCTCCCTGCTTATCCCTCTCCTTAAATCCTCGACTTCCTTCTACTGCTTTTCTTTTTAACGTCTGTCCTCTGTACCTCTGTCTCCCACATTTTCCCTCTGCTCCTCCTCCCTTCTTCTCTCCTCCTCTCTCTGTCTCCCTAATGTTATATTAATAATGGAGAAGGTGCACGTTCAGGCAGGCTCCATAAATTAACCATCAGATTTGAAGGAGCCAGAGGAGTCGGGAGAAAGGAGAAAAACATGGATGGATATGAGAGGACTGGAAGTAAGAGTGGAGGGTGAGGAGAATAAGGACGTGAAAATGAGGGTAAAATGGCAAGTGGAAAATTGGAGAGTTTGTCTTTGTATCACACTCTTCAGCCTGCTCTCACAGCCTGCCCTCTCCTCTGTCAGCTTCTGATCTGCTTACACATCACTTCAGCCTTTACTCAGAGCTTGTGGGGAAGTCAGAAGGTCACGCTCACACAACCAGCTGTGTTCATGTGTGTCTCCATGTGCACGTGTGTTTATATCATAATGACAGTTTGGGTTGTTGATGTTATATCGAGCCTGCAGTGTAGAAGCTGAGTGTCCTTGACCCAGTGAAAGCCCTGCAGCCTTCAGCCTCAGACCTGTTAGACATCAACCAAGCGCTTCTAAACACTCTAAACGGCTAATGCACAGACAATAGATTTAAGAGGGCAAGTGTGTGTGTGTCTGTCTGTGTGTGTGTGTGTACCCTCTTAGTATTTAGGGGAGGAGCAAAAAAGAGCAGTTTGCATGATTCATCGTTCGTGTAAACAGAGATGATGAAAAGATGGATCAGTCAGCAGATAGAAAAAGCCAGCAAACCATCAGTCGAAGGTTTATCAAGGCCTTATGAGACGCTGCCTTTCTAACTGGGAACATAATTACAAACAAACTGTCCAAATGTCAAGTATTTCTCTGTAAACAATAGATGTTATGTAAGAAAAACAAAGTGCAGAAAAACATCTTTAGTTATAATTTATTAAGAGTTAACACTCAAGGCCGAGAGTCTCCAGGCACGCCAGCAGTTTGGAGGCTGTACTTCGATACAGCAGTGTTATGAGCAGGAATGCTAATATGGAAAACCTGTAAAACTGGGCTGGTGTTCCAACTGTAAAGAATATGATTAAAATTTGGTATGAGGTGGAAAAATGAAAAAAAAAGAAAAAGAAAGATTTGTATCATCCATCATATAAGGTCAAATCCTTTAAAAAAAACTGAGGCATACATTCAGTCTGACTAGAGAACATGTTTTGTTATGAATGGTTATCCACAGTATCTACTAAGTATCTAAGTTTTGCATCCCCACAAATACCTGCTGC
Source organism: Archocentrus centrarchus (assembly GCF_007364275.1). Lineage (NCBI taxonomy): Eukaryota > Metazoa > Chordata > Actinopteri > Cichliformes > Cichlidae > Archocentrus > Archocentrus centrarchus. The sequence goes on along the minus strand of NC_044352.1, from coordinate 34,930,792 downwards.
ATGATGATGACAACAGTTTAACAAAGGGCATCATATCACAATTTTATGTCTTGTTCCTCAGAAACATCAGCACCTGCAGTATACAGTTTGGCATGATCTTGCTGAGTCTGGGTGGGTGCAGATGTTGTTCTAAATCCTGTACATACCTTTCAGCATTGCTGGTGCCATTCCAGATGTGCAAACTGCCAATTCTATCAGCACTAACACACCCCTCCATCCATCCATCCATCCATCCATCCATCCATCCATCCATCCATCCACATGGACACCCAACTTTGTGAACACGATAACTCCAGAATGAGGTGACATAGGATTTTCAACCTGATACCACAGGTGCCTCTATTGAAAATCTCTGATGAGTTCAAATTTTGGTGACCTTTACCTCAAGGTCAGAGGCCAAGTTTATGAATATGATAGCAGTTTTTTTTAAACCGTGCATAGATGTATTTACCCAGGAAGGATATCATGTAGGCTTCTCATCCTGATAGCTTTGTTACATCTCAAGAAGAAAGAGAAGAAACATCTGCTAACAATCTTTGACACTTTGGAATTTGGCAACCATGATTCAATTCATGCATTTTTTTATTTTGCAGGTTTGTCAATGGCACAGTGTAACATGCAGCTAAACCAGCACCATAGGTTCAGTCTTTTGTTAAAATGACATTCAAAGCTTTTTCCTAATTTGCATTCAGTAAATTTTCATAATGATAATAACCCTGCTGCTGTCAGATTGCTGTAACTGTGGATTTTCAGGCCACAGCACAGTTTAATAGCAGAATTGTTAAAAGATGTGCCGTGCTTACTGTTTCATTTTTGATTTTCTTTGCCTTTTATCTAAACATGGCCTTGAATGTTGAATTGGTGCCATTTTTAGTCAAAATGATGATAAGGTTCAAAGGACTGACTCAAATGGCACATAGATTTAAATGTTTAATTTTTGTATTATTTGTTACTAATTACAAAGGAGAGCTGATGTGTTTAAATAGACCTATGTATGCTGTCATGACAATGCAGGTAAGAATAGATTGTGATTAAGAGAGCATTCATACATTATCTTGAATAATCAGGCCCCATCTTATCTCAAAGACCTCATAGTACCATATCACCCAAACAAAGCACTTCGCTCTCAGACTGCTGGCTTACTTGTGGTTCCTAGGATACTTAAGAGTAGAATGGGAGGCAGAGCCTTCAGCTTTCAGGCCCCTCTTCTGTGGAACCAGCTTCCAGCAGGAGGTGTCGTAGGGGTCGGGTGCAGTGTGTGTCGGGTGGTGGCCGAGGGCGGAGGCCCTGGCGGACCGATCCCCGGCTATCAAAACTGGCTATTGGGACATGGAATGTCACCTCTCTGGTGGGGAAGGAGCCTGAGCTAGTGCGTGAGGTTGAGAGATACCAGCTAGATATAGTTGGGCTCACCTCAACGCATGGCCTGTGCTCTGGAACCAGTCTCCTGGAGAAGGGCTGGACTCTGTTCCAGTCTGGAGTTGCCCTCGGTGAGAGGCGGCGAGCTGGGGTGGGTATTCTTGTATCCCCCCGGCTTGCTGCCTGTACGTCGGAGTTTACACCGGTGGACGAGAGGGTAGTTTCCCTGCGCCTTTAAGCTGGGGAACGGGTCCTGACTGTTGTTTGCGCTTATGCGTCGAATGACAGTTCAGAGTACCCACCCTTTTTGGAGTCACTGGGTGGGGTGCTGGAGGGTGCTCCATCTGGGGACTCCATAGTCTTGCTGGGAGACTTCAACGCTCAGGTGGGCAATGACAGTGAGACCTGGAGGGGCGTGATTGGGAGGAACGGCCTGCCCAATCTGAACCCGAATGGTGTTTTGTTATTGGACTTCTGTGCAAACCACAGTTTGTCCATAACGAACACCATGTTCGAACATAGGGATGTCCATAAGTGCACATGGCACCAGGACACCCTAGGTCGCAGGTCGATGATTGATTTTGTAATCGTATCATCAGATCTGCGGCCGTATGTTCTGGACACTCGGGTGAAGAGAGGAGCTGAGCTGTCAACTGATCACCACCTGGTGGTGAGTTGGATCAGGTGGCGGGGGAAGATGCTGGACAGACCTGGCGCACCTAAACGTATTGTGAGGGTGCGCTGGGAACGCCTGGCAGAAGCCCCAGTCCGGGAGATCTTCAACTCCCACCTCCGGCAGAACTTCGACAGCATTCCGAGGGAGGCTGAGGACATTGAGTCCGAATGGACCATGTTCCGCACCTCCATTGTTGAGGCTGCTGCGCAGAGCTGTGGCTGCAAGGTGGTTGGTGCCTGTCGTGGTGGTAACCCCCGAACCAGATGGTGGTCACCGGAGGTGAAGGGAGCCATCAAGCTGAAGAAAGAGTCCTATCGGGCTTGGTTAGCCTGTGGGACTCCGGAGGCAGCTGACAGGTATCGGCAGGTCAAGCGGAATGCAGCTCGGGCAGTGGCCGAAGCAAAAACTCGGGTGTGGGAGGAGTTCGGTGAGGCTATGGAAAAAGACTTTCGGATGGCATCGAAGCGATTCTGGCAAACCGTCAGGCGACTCAGGAGGGGAAAGCAGTGCTCCACTCACACGGTTTATAGTGCGGGTGGGGTGCTGCTGACTTCAACTGAGGCTATAGTCGGACGGTGGAAGGAATACTTCGAGGACCTCCTGAATCCCACTGACACGCCTTCTGTAGTGGAAGCAGAGTCTGGGGACGAGGGAGATGACTTGACCATCACTGGGGGTGAGGTCACTGAGGTAGTTAAACAACTCCTTGGTGGCAGGGCCCCTGGGGTGGACGAGATTCGCCCTGAGTTCCTGAAGGCTCTGGATGTTGTAGGGCTGTCTTGGTTGACACGCCTCTGCAACGTCGCGTGGAGATCTGGGGCAATGCCAATGGATTGGCAGACCGGGGTGGTGGTCCCCATCTTTAAGAAGGGAGACCGGAGGGTGTGCTCCAACTTTCGGGGGATCACACTCCTCAGCCTCCCCGGTAAGGTCTATGCCAGGGTGCTGGAAAGGAGGGTCCGTCCGTTAGTCGAACCTCGGATCCAGGAGGAACAATGCGGTTTTCGACCTGGTCGCGGAACGCTGGACCAGCTCTTTATCCTCTCAAGGATATTCGAGTGTGCGTGGGAGTTTGCCCAACCAGTCTACATGTGCTTTGTGGACTTGGAGAAGGCATTCGACCGCATCCCTCGGGGTGTCCTTTGGGAGGTCCTGCGGGGGTATGGGGTGTCTGGCCCACTGTTGCGGGCCATTCAGTCTTTGTACAACCGCAGTGAGAGCTTGGTCCGTATAGCCGGTAATAAGTCGGATTCGTTTCCTGTGGGTGTTGGACTCCGTCAGGGCTGCCCTTTGTCACCGATTCTGTTCATAATTTTTATGGACAGAATTTCTAGGCGTAGCCAGGTGGCGGAAGGCTTCTTCCTTGGTGGCCTCAGAGTCTCATCTCTGCTTTTTGCGGATAATGCGGTTCTGTTGGCTTCATCAGGGGGTGGCCTCCAGCTCGCAGTGGAACGGTTCACAGCCGAGTGTGAAGCGGCCGGTATGAGAATCAGCACCTCTAAGTCTGAGGCCATGGTCCTCAGCCGGAAAAAGGTGGAGTGCCCTCTCCGGCTCAGGAACGAGTTCTTACCCCATGTGGAGGAGTTCAAGTATCTCGGGGTCTTGTTCACGAGTGATGGGAGAAGGGAGCGGGAGATCGACAGACGGATCGGGGCTGCCTCTGCAGTGATGCGGACGCTGCACCGGTCTGTCGTGGGGAAGAGAGAGCTTAGCGTAAAAGCGAAGCTCTCGATTTACTGGTCGATCTACGTTCCTACCCTCACCTATGGTCACGAGCTTTGGGTAGTGAACGAATGAATAAGATCGCGAATACAAGCGGCAGAAATGAGTTTCCTTCAAAGGGTGGCTGGCCTCTCCCTTAGAGATAGGGTGAGGAGTGTGGCCATCTGGGAGGGGCTCAGAGTAGAGCCGCTGCTCCTCCACATCGAAAGGAGCCAGTTGAGGTGGCTCGGGCATCTGATTAGGATGCCTCCTGGCCGCCTCTTAGGTGAGGTGTTCCGGGCATGTCCCACCGGGAAGAGGCCCCGTGGTAGACCCAGGACACGCTGGAGGGATTATATCTCTCGGCTGGCCTGGGAACGCCTTGGGGTCCCTCCGGATGAGCTGGAGGAGGTGGCTGGGGAGAGGGAAGCCTAGGGTTATTTGCTTAGGCTCCTGCCCCCGCGACCCAGCCCCGGATAAGCGGAAGAGAATGGATGGATGGATGGATGGATGGATGGATGAATTAAAACTTAATAAAGTATGTTACCTTCTGGTAACATAGGTGTTTCAGGGGTGACCTGGTGGGCAGGGATTTTTAAATTTTTTTTTTCACATTGATGAACATTTGTGGATACTGCAACATGTAAAATCTGGGTTTTTAAGTGATTGTGAAGGTTTTGCCAATAAAAACTTGTGAATAGGGCATCTGAAACTTCCCTGGCAGGGTCTCCAGAGGTAACGCTTTTTTTCAGGCCTAGTAAAACAACAGTACTCATTCCCTTATGGGACTGGAAGGACATATTTTTATGTACCTTCATACATTAATAAACATGTCAGTTACAACAGTATCTTGAACATAACAAAAGATATTAAAGGAAGAGTAACACAAAAATCACTGCTTAGTCATTTAAAGTCAGCAAAGCACTGTGGTGTCAGTTATTGCACGTAGACTGATCATATACACTGATTGCTTCCCATATACCAAAAACCTTCATTCAACTGAAAACATTTCTTCAGTATTCTTTTGTGATGAAGAAGACCATGCTGCATTTTTGAGGTAAAATATCACACAGCTAATATACTAGTAATTTGAATCATAACGCTGTTTAACTTACAAACAAACAGGCCTTTTCAGATGGATAAAATGGGTCTCAGAATTTGCTGGATGTAAGAGCTCTTCTCAGTAACTCAGCTTTCAGTGTTATTTCCATGACATGTAACATATAAAAGCTAAGACATTATTGAGTTGAGTAGAATATTAGTCAAAAATCCATATGGTCATAAAGGAATGTCCAACTATAGTTCTTACAGTAATAATGCCAATCACAGAAAATGGTTTATATTTATAAACATTTTAGCTTGCTGTACTGTGGTGAATTTATAGTAAAGAGCTGTGTTGGACTGGTGCACAGTGGCTGTGGTGTTCATGTCACAGGTTACATCAAGTGTAGCAGAGATGAATATGAATTTAAGCTGATGATGCTTTGATCTAGTAAAAAGACAGTATAAACAGTATAAATGCAAATCAGCTCATAAAGCATCTGGTTACATCTTTCTGAATTCATTTGAGTAAATCTACAAAAGCAGCAGCACAGGGCAGCATGCACTCAAAGAAAATCCACTGGATCTCACAACAGAAACTGTTATATGTTGTGATTCTTTGTCCCGAGGTGAGCCACTACAACCGATCTCAGGGTTCCACCACCTCCCAAATCCCACTTTAAGCCAAGACTGTGCTCGTGTTTCTGTTTAGGTGCAGAGGCAAAGTGAAAAAAGTATGTCTTTCCATGTACTAATATTATTTTAATATTATATTAATATAGCACATGGTTCAGTTAGCTTTGCACAAAAATAGCTGGTAGAAATGAGGGCTACTTTTTTACTTTCATACTTTCAGTACATTTCAGAGCCTGTACTTTCTCACTTTTACTTGTGTAAAGAAGTTGAATCAGTACTTCTACTTTTCTTTAACACAAGTATCTGTACTTTTACTTCAATAAAGACAATCCTTACTTTTACCATCTCTGCAAGAGAGTGAGGACATTTTGAGTGTGTATTTGTAAAAATAATCAAACAGATAAGTGGTTATTCACAAAGAAAGTATGCTTTTTTTAAGTGCCTCTAGGAGACAGTGTGGTTAAAGACAACTTAAAGGAACGATAAAATCAGCACCAAAGCTTTTATCAAGATGCGTGTGCATGTCTATGCGAGTATGTGTGTGTGTGTGTGCCTGCATGGACAGGCAAGTCTGTGGTCCATCTCCCTGCAGTGTAGAGGATATCTATTAATAAGTTCATCTGATTCATCTATAAATACATTTCTCCTTTTTCTCCTCACACTGGCTCGCTATATAACAAGCTTTGACAGTAGCCATGCATGTGGATGGGGGAGGGGTGTGGGTCTGGGGGACTGGTGTACGTGTGTGTGATGGCTGGAGATTGCATGAAATGATCATGATTCTCTGTTCTTCAGCACCAGGATACACTTGGTTTCAGCACAGTGGACAGTTCCTGAGGCTGTGTGGAGTTTCAGAGAGCAGAAGAAGAAGGGCCCACAGTTTCTAAAGTGGAATTAATCCTGCCCCCTCTCACACAGACACATGAGCTGCGGACCAGCTTTCCAAAATGTGGAGACTACTTCAGGGCTTCACTGTGTTGATTCTGAAATGCATGAAGTGAACTTTTTGTGTCTTCAGTTGCTCTCACTGCACATAAAAGGGCATCCTTTTCCATTCATGTCATAAAAACTACCGCTGCTTCCAGACATATAAAACTCATCTTTTCCCGTGCCCCACAGGAGATTTCCCAGAACCACACAGCAAACAGAACAGGAAGGCCTTTAATTAACTGGATACAAGTGCTGCACAAATGCTACACAAATCACTTAAGGATGCAAACACAGCTAACATTTATGTAAATTCATTTATTTACTTCTAGCTTCTGTCCGCATGTTAGCTTTAAGGTATTAAAGTTTAAAGGTGGAAAGTAACACAGTGTATTTGTTGGTGTGCCGCACTGCAGGGGTGTTACAGGTGGAGGGACTTCAGATGGTACTGTTGTTCTCTCAATGCATTATCACCAAACTAATTTAATAAAATGCACTGAAAGCTTGTATGCTTATTATCAATGCAAAATAAGATTTTTGCATGTGTGTGTATGTGTGTGTGTGTCTCTGTGTGCGTGTGTGTGTGTGTGCGCGTGTGTGTGTGTGTGTGTGTGTGTCAGAGGTCTCATACGTCTTACAGTGGTTTGGCCAATGCCTACCATTTCCTTTACTTTGCAGAGGTGAACTGAGGTCTGTACTTTTGCCACCTCTGTGTGAGACATTAGAGTAAAACATTTCCGGTTCTTACCAGACAGCATTTTCTTACCTCACAGGGGAATTCTGTACTGCAGTATGGCTGCTATATTCTAGCAGAGCAGCCACATTTTCTAATGCATTTTTATGGATGCAGTAGGTCTGTCCACAATGAAAGTTCCAACTTGCTGATTTTTGTAACCATTTTTTTGTGTGGTTTGGTACCAGTGTGCCAAACAAAGATTAAAACAATGACCACAAACCTCCACACAGTCTTTTTTGTTAGGTTTCAGATTTCTCTGAGTTATTAGCAGTTCTAACAAAGTTTCTCTCACAACTATGTTTAAAGTGGCAGCTGATTTATCTTGTGACCTTTTGGAAGAGTCAAGGTTATTGAGTATAAACAGTAAAAGAGTACAAGAACAACACAAAATGAACATTGCCACCATTAAGTCATCCATTTGTTAATGAATTCTTGTTGTGAAGCTTTAAGCTGAGTATTTTGTTTTTGCCATCTTGTTGTTTTGAAATTAAACGAAGAGTCAAGGGTGGATGTGACTGAAAAGCTGCCCGCTCATGTCGATCAGAAAGTAGGCCCACCTTAAACATTGTGTTGCACTGTAGAGACGATAAGCTAGTCAGGACACTGGTTACTGAGGGCACAAGACAAGGTAGCTGATGTGTTGTTTTCTCACAGACTTTCATACAATCAGTCTTTGGTTAGTAAGACTGGAACAGAGCTACTACAGTTATGTGAAAAACAAAGTTTTCACAGCACTCTATGCAGTCCTGAGAAAAACTAAGTTTACTCTTACTGCTGCCATAAGAATTAAGAAGGTAAGTAGCATCCAGGTGCTGTTAATCAAATGCAGCTGATGAGCAGAACATTAGCAAGTGTGGCCACCTCACAAAGTGTGACCACCTCTATAAAAGCAGAGGTTTTGGCAGTTTGCTGGTCTGTAGCATTCAGCTGTGTGTAACACAATGTCACAATCTTCCCAGGAGTGGATATCCCGTCAGACCACACAATGCTCAGAGGAATTACAAAAAATTCCAAGCACTACATCTCAGACACCACATGCCCCGGTTAGCATGTTAAATGTTAAAGTTCATGACAGTACAATTACAATAAGACTGAACAAGTATTCCTTGTTCAGAAGGGTCGCCAGGAGAAGATGGCAGCATGGCTTAGGCTTGCAAAACTGCATCTGAACAAAAAACAAGACATCTGGAACAATGTCTTTTTGGATGGAGGAGGGTGGAGATGTCCAGCCATAATGCACAGTGCCACGTTTGGCTAAAACCAACAACAGCATATCAGCACAAATACCACACACCAACTGTCAAGCAGCTCCAGGACCTGGGCACTTTGCAGTCATTGAGTTGACCATGAACTCCTCTGGATGTTCACAAGTCAAATGTGAGGCCAACAGTTAAAGCCTGGCCCGAACTGAGTCATACAACAGGCCACTCATCCTAAATGCAAATCCTGAATCTATAACAAAATGGATGAAAAAGAAAAGAATCGAGGTGTTGCAGTGGCCCAAAGTCCAGACCTGAGCCTGGTTGAAGAGGCTGATAAAGTCATAGAGAAAACTTTAATTACATTATTGCTGCTGAAGGTGATTCTACACTGAATTATGGGACTCATGGGTTGAATTTTTCACAGGACTAAATAGAATTTGTATATTTACTCAGTTTTAATGTCCTTGTATTTTAAGTACTGCTGCTACTTCACTTCTTTTTTTTTTTGTTTTTTTGGCCACAGCAGCTTTTATTGACAGTGGAGAGAGACAGGAAAAGGGGAAAGATACAGGGGAAGACATGCGGGCAAATGGGCGACGGGCCGGGAGTCGAACCCGCGCCGCCGCACCGCACCGCAACACAACACAACACGGAATGTGTATGCGGTCGCCGGCTTCACCACTAAGCCACCCAGGCGCCCTCTTCACTACATTTTTGATGCAAAAAATTTGCACTCCATATCATCTATTTGAAGACACTGATTACTGATTACTGATTAGTGTTTGCATTTTAAAATGATATACAGTAATTAATAATTGCACTACAGTAATATTATGTATATTGTTCTTTGTAATGAGCACTTTTAATTTAGTTACTTAATGTGGTTAGATAATTTATTTACTTAGTTAATAGGCCACCACATAGGCCTGCGGTGTCACAATAGGCCTGAATGTTGCAGTTTAAAGGTCATGATTTCATATTTTGCTGTTTGCAGAATAAGAGTTCCTGAAGGTTTTTTATTATTTTATAACATTTATCATTAATTGATTCGGTTTACATTAAGTTCTCCAAACTGACAGTACAGGCTGTGATAAGGACGTGCACAGTGCTGAAGTGGTTTGTTAGTCTGTGGCACAGCTTTACGTTTAGATGATTGGAGGTGTTCCTGTAAAAGGTAAAAAAAAAAAAGGGAGCACGAGAGTCATGTGTGAGATCAGTGCGTGCCTGTGCGGGTATTTTTTAAAAGATGGCTTTAGATGCCGACTGATGAAGACGCTCCTCTGGACGAAAAACGTTCTCTGCGGTGTGTCTGGTGTCGTCATCACGCAGCCGAGTAGGTGGGGGTGACGTACAGAGCAGCCCTCACCCCCCTCTAACGGATGCTGAGACTGAGCTCCTGCGCGCGAGCTCTGGTAGCAGCGCAACCTCCTCCTCATCCTGCAAAGATGTCGCATGAGCTTCTCCTCACACGTTTCTTTTCTTTTCTTTTTCTCCCAGCGCCCTTAACAATTAGGCGAATTCGGTTAAATTAGCCCTTCTCACAGGAGTAGCTAGCCTCGACCAGGCACACGGACGCCCCCCACCACCCCACACAACGGAGGCGTTTAAACCCTCAACCCGGCGCATTCACTCTCTCTCTCTCTCTCTCTCTCTCTCTCTCTCTCTCTCTCTCTCTCTCTCTCTCTTCAACCGCCGCAGAACTCCGCCGACCAACCGTCAGGTGACCGCGCGGAGCGGAATATTCACCAGCACGGTCGTCGTCTTTCATCCCTTCACTCCTTCGGACTCCAGGCAACCGGAGCTGCCACAGCCCCAGTCCCCACTGTATCCTCTCATCCTGTTTGGGACATTCTCCGCTCCACGCACACGCAGATTAACGGGGATTCTGCCTCCCCACCCGCGCGCTGATGCTGATGTCCTTGAGCTCGGCCTGGACGGTGAGTCGATGAGTCCGTGCGTGCTCGCGTGCGTGACTGTTATTTACCCCGGCAGCCCGAGCGCCTTTTTAATGGGGCAGATGTGCTGCTTTCGCTGGGATTCATTACTCGCATGTCGAGAGGTTTTTAACGGGCTTGCAGAATGTACAACATGGCCTGATGTGGCATTTGTCACCAGAGGCCTTACACAGCTATAATAAAGCCTATACAGTAGAGCATACCATAATAACCGGGCAAGCAGCACTATGACATTATGAGGAAGTGTGTGTGTCTGCGTGTACGCGCGGATGTGCGTGCGCACGTGTATGTAAGGCTACATATATATATATATATACATATATAGATCCTTCCATCCATCGGTCCATCCATTCATTCGTGTCCTGTATCCGCTGATAAAAGGCTACAGTCCAGCATCACCACCGCGTAGCACGCGCTGTGCTCGCGCTTGCCTCTCGCCTTTCCCGGGCGCTAGTATGTACCAGGCATGTGAGGCTATTGGGTATCAGTTGCGTTGTTTGTGTCGATTACGGCGCATCGCACCTGCAGCGCCAAACTGCGGGGGTTTCGATTTGATCTGTTAATGATCCGTAGCCCGAAGGACCTTCACAAGTCGCCCGGCGTAGGGTGGGTGTGAGTTAAGCAGAGTGGGCCGGCGGTGGCCGGGCCAGTAACCTTGCGGAGGGACATCGAGTAAGCTAGTGGCGCACCACTGGCTTCACTTTGTCTCTCCTTGCATTTTAACGGGCCTGCGGTGTACTGACTCGACTTTAATCATTACCTCCTCTTGTTGCTGTATGTGTTGAAGATGAGCGGAGGGATGAAGCTCGGGGAAGTGTGAAGGTGACCAGGAAAGGTCGTTTTGCGTAGAAAACATAGTGTTGCACGGGGCAATTCCTGCACACAGGTGCACAGTGCTGCTGGCACTTTAAAGAATTGGGGATGTGTGTGAGTGCAGCTTTGGCTGGGTGGAGGTGTATGGTCGCTCATGTGGGAGGGACATGGGATACCATGAGTATATCTGTGCTGGATGTGATGATACAGATGTATACACATGACAGTGGGCATCAATAGGTTCTCAGTAGGCCATTTTCTTTTTCTTTCTTTCTTTCTTTCTACAAATGCACCCCCACATTCCCCTAGTCTCTCTCAAACTCAGACCCCATCCTCATCCCCCTCATCATTATCCTGTTTCTTTAATGGGCTCTACAGTAATGTAGATATCTAAGCCCTGTTGGCGGCCCACCTTTAATGGCTCCAGCCACTGACTGTGTTGAATTCTAAGTGTGCTGTGCCCACTGGGGAATAACAGAAGTGTGTGACTGGCGCCAAGCCAGCCACGGCAGGCAGCTGCCCAGATACAAAGGCCCCACCAAAGGTGACCCTTCAGATGCCTGTCAAAAAGTAGGACTGCAGGTGCACAGGTGGACTGCAGCCTAGCCGGTGCACATGGATAGAGGCAATACTGACACGCTCACTCACAGAATATGGGCAAACTCACCTCAGATGACGGTAGCGTGCAAAAGAATTAGAGACGGGAACACAAACTTATTCAGTCACACATGTTCAAGTCGGTGTGTGTGGAGACCGGCTTGCCTCTATCCAGCACACACAACACGCATAAACACACATAGAAAGTGTACATGGGCCTGCTGGCCTGAATTCAGATCCCATGAGGATCTTCCCTCCTCTGTACCCTTCTCAACCTCCTTGCTGCTACAATGAAGAGAAAACACCCAAGGGAAAAAAGTGGCCACTTTCTCTTTAAAAAAATCTAATTGCTTCGACCCTCTGAGGGATAGTGTGTGGACAAGCAGGTCCAGCATTCAGTATAAATGGGCAGGCTACTCAGGATTGTGGTGACCTTTTGTTTGACTCTTTTCATGATCAAACACATTTTCAGTCAGGACAGTACCCCCTCCCCCCCACCCCTCACTGACTCTCTTATTTTGAAAGCGTCGTTGTGTGTGACACATTTGTGTGTGTCATGACAGATCATATAATTGATGTCTCTGGGCAGGAGGGTTTGTGTCTTTGTGTGTTTACTGTCCATTTGTGATGCTTGCATCCTGTGCCTAAAGGTTTGTGTGCATAAGCGTTAGAAATGCATGACAAAACAAAGTGTTCTTTTTTTTTAGAATATATGCAATGCGGGCTTACATGCGTGTGTGCTGTACCCATCAAAGCTGAGTCGAACAGAAAGATACATTCAGAGTTGGGTGCAAGAGTTTGGAGGATGAACTTAAGATGTTTGTTGCGTGACTGTTACAAAATCAGACAGAATCAGTGAGTAAGACATCAGGCTGGATAAGAAAATGTGCGACTGGCTAAGTAAATAAATGATTGCAGTAGCAGGAAGCAGGTAGGGTGTTGGGGTGGGGGTGGGGGTGGAGGTAAGGTAAAAATAATAAGCAATGAGACAACACAAGACAGAATGGAAAAAAAAACAGATGGTAAACCCATATAGATGGAGCAGACAGCTAGATACAGAGCAAGAGGAAGCTTCAAAGGCAAAGGAGGGTGACTCAGTCATAAACTAACACTCTCAGTCAGGATAGAAGCATGACAGGGAAGAGAGGCAAAAGGGGAGGGAGAAGATATAAGAGGCACAGGGAGCTGAGGGAGAGTGAAGAGTGGAGCGGAGCAGAGGGAGGAGAAAAGGAGTTAATAATGAGTTTCACTTCTGTTTTTTCTGCTCGCCAATATGTAAAATACTTTGATAGGGAAAAAAAGAGTCTGATGTGTTGTGTGATGCTGAGAATAGTTACAGGCGGTGCTATTTGCTCATGTGGGATGAAGCTTCACTGGTGTTGGTGCAGTGGAAAAAAAGCAACTTGCTGTTGCACTATGCGATGCTGAGTGCTGTTGGTGTCAGATTTATTTTAATGAAATTTGTTCCAGAGATGGGTTGAAATGTTATTTCAGTGATTAGGAAATTGTTTTTCAGTAGATTAAGACAAGCAGCTCACTTCAGGAAATTTCCCTCATTCAGGTCTCACAAGCATCTTATTAGACTGTACAGATTGAATTTGAATTAATCACACTTACAAAGCCTGTAGAACTTTTCAGGGATCGGTGGTGTGGTGCAGAATGCATGTACTGTATGTAACTGGTCTGAAGTAACATTAGCTGGGTATGACAGTCTAGTAATAATCGTTTCCTCTCTTGCTATTTACAAGTCCCACAAAAATATCTGAAACAGCAAAGAATACAGCATATCTTGAATCCCACCAGGAGTAGTTCCAAGATTTTTTTTTTTTATATATATGTGATGGCCCAAGAACCAGTTGAGGGGGGAGGACCATGGGAAATCAGAAAATTCTATCAGAAATAAATCCAAAATCAATATGGGAACCACATTGAAGCACAAGATTCCATCCAGGAAAATAGAGCTAAAACAATGCAGTCTGGTTACAGCTCTAAATATAAAAGTACTCTACTGAGTAGTAGAACTACAGAATAATGTCTCACTCAGCCTTTGTTTTAAGTTCACCTTTTTAAAGTAAAGGAGCTAGAGAATGGTGGGCAGTGGACCAAACCACATTGTGTCATTTAGGCACAATGTTACATTGGGTGACATGTTCTCTCATTACATTTGCACACAGTTGTAATTTGACCCAGTGTTTTGCTAGTGGCAGTTCTTATAACCCAAATTTCTATCAGTCCACGGCTGAAAATAGTTCTCTGTGAAAGCTCAGTTTAGCCCTGCTTAAGCAATGGCTGATTAAAAAAACTGCAGTGCTGTTTTTAAATGTGCGTATTCTACCTTTCATTTCTTTCTGTCATCTATATACTGTTCCAAGGGTGGAACACATGGCCAGTGTTTCAAATAATGAGGCCACTGTATGTACAATTAATCCGTGTGATTCAAAAGCTCAGGGTTCAGACTGCTCCAGTCACTTAGTTTCAGGGTTTTTTTTTTCTATATTTGGCTCTTTATGATGTCAGAGAGAGCAGATACGCTTTCATGTACACCGCTCTGGTGGTGAGCACAGAAGCCCTACTCACATGCATCTGACAAAAGTGAATATCACAGTTATTCATTTGTTTTAGTGACAATAATGTTTCTATATTGTACAGTTATGTAAACATAACATTACTTTCACATCCATGTTGTGCTGCATTCCTGCTAATTTACAGATCTTTACATCAAAATAAAATCATTTGCCTAAATTCAGTGGATCTCTTAGAAGAAATATGGAAATGAAAAAAATTGTATCAAAACTTAACACAAAATTAAATCAACAGGGCACTGCTTACACTTTTACATTATGCTGCATTCCTGTTTATTAAAAAATATTTGCAGACAAATGCGGTGTTTATTCACCTGACTTAAGTGCATCTCCTGAAAGCAAAATCATTCATTGTGTCTGCATGATGGGTATGAATAAAACAAAAATACAGCATAACTAAAAAAATGAACATGTCATTACAGGATGCAAGAATTAAAGGCAGGACTGTGCAGAAAAGGCTTTCTGCCCCAGTGTTCACAGGTTTGGAAAAATAATCATGTAAGAGGAAACATTTTGTGTCCAGTATGATGACCTTTATCCTGGAGCCTTTTTTACTCATCGTGTTTATTGGAGAAATGGAATGCAATTAAGTTGCTGATTTCAGTGTGTCTTTGTGAGCTGAATGGATATGTTGCATACTGTACAGACTCACTTTTATGGTTGTCTGAGCTGATGTTGGACAACTTCCATTAGCAACCGTTGCATTGTTTTTCTTGGCCTCCGAGCATTCATCTTGCTGCAGTCTGGGTGTTTTTTCAGGTGGGTGAATAAGTTAGTTGTGTTGCTTTGCAGTGCAGACACAAGTTGACAGCACAGTTTGCATATTATTTGTTGCCCTAAAATGACAAATGATGATCTGCTTCGAGGGACAAGCTCTTCAGCTTCTGCTGTGCCATGCACTTTCTTCTAATGGAGTGTTACTTTTCCAAACTACATCCAGGAGACATTGACTTAGAGAGAGCATGATTTGCTTTGCGTTCTATTGGCGTGCTGCCAATGATGCTCGATGTCACGAACCAGGTCGCACGGCCATGACAAAAAAGGGAGATGCACACAAATGCCAATTAAAAAGTTGTTTATTTTAAATTGAAGGAACAGAAGCAGAACTTAAAATAACCATGATGTGTGTGTTCAGTGAGTGCATGAGTGAAGAAAAAATATATATACAATATTGTCAAATGCAAGAAGCCAAACCAAAAACCAAAGAAGTGTCAAGAAGGAGAGCCCCACATCAACTGACCTGTGAGAACTCATAGAGCACTGGCACACATTGGGCCCAGGTGTTGCCAGCATCACTGACTGGCAAACGAGCCACTCCAGCCCTCTAATGCTTGCAGGAGGCCTGCCACACAAGCAGGCCAAAATGAAGGCAGGGCAGAGTGGGTCGTCAACCCCCCCATAAAACCATAGACCTCCACAGGATCTCCGGTCCCTGAAAAGCAAAACTTAAAGGACCAATTCAAACACATTACACTTAATTTCACTTCCAGTAACAAGGTATTAAAAAAACTGGAGCTCAAGCTAATACATCCTCAGCCACATCATCGCGGCCTTTAATGTGCCGACTGTTCAGATCGGACGACTGGAGAAACAACGGCCACCAAGTGCACCAAGCACAGGTGTCAAACACAGCAGAGAATCAGTGGTACAAACTTAGCATTCAGACAACCACACACGAATCCAATAAGAAGTCATCTCAAGATACCAGCACTGTTCCATGCCTCTCTGCAATTTTTTCCCCCAAAAAAGCATTTTTAAGAGAAATCTGGACAAAGACACAAGTTACACAAGGATGCTAACAACAAGGCTGGTTTTTAACCCCAGCCAGAACAACAACCCCCACACAAATGTTGTACAGTCACTTTAAACAAGTCATAGTAACCTACCCAAAAGTGCAACAGTCACAAACCAAAGAATCCTATCTAAACAAAGTTACTACCCAAAAACAAACCAAATATAGTAACAAATAATTCTCACGAAAAGTAACCTGTCACACTCACGGGCGCCTGGGTGGCTTAGTGGTGAAGCCGGCGACCCCATACACATGCCGCAATGCGGTGCGGGCGGCGCGGGTTCGCGTCCCGGCCCGTTGCCAATTTGCCTGTGTGTCTTCCCCCATATGTTTCCTGTCTCTCTCCACTGTCCACAAAAGCTGCTGTGGCCAAAAAAAAAAAAAACCTATCACAAACCCTAAGTTACTCGAAATGTTAAGTATTCTATATCAACTTCATGAAGACGTCTTCCCTCAGCAAAGCAGAACTTAGTATTTGGCCAAACCCAGTCCAAATGCTAAACTGTCTTTGCTTGTTCAAGCTCATATTGGGGTTTGCTCAACTGCCTTTTGTTTAACAGCCTCCAGCTTTTGCTTTGCCATTTCATATGAAATTGGCAACAAGATTAGCTCTGCTCCTCAAAAATCATTTAATAGAACAGGTGGCACTGATCAGCTTCCTTGTGCTCAGCCACCCATACTCCTCTTTCCAACCAACTGCACCTCAGTCTCAAATCATATGCCTTCTATCACCAAGACCACTCACCAACTCTCAAAAACGGGCCTTTACTACAATAATCCAGAAAGCCTTCACATGATGCACCACCAAATTCCTCTATACAGTAATCTCTTGCTACGTCGCGGTTCGCTTTTCACGGACTTTCAATCAATATTAGTGTAAAATATTTATTGCAGTATTTTTGCTGTTTTGCGGGTTTTTGCGGTACTCGTTCTTCACATGCGTAGTACGTGTTGTACAGTAATGTATATATTTGTTGTATAAGTGTGTGGGGATGGTTTATAAAAACTTAAAATAGTGTATAACTACTAAAATAATGTATAAGTATTAAAATAAATATAGCGTCCCTACTTCGCGGATTTTCACTTAGCGCGGGTGGTCCTGAAACGTAACTCCCGCGATAAGTGAGGGATTACTGTACCTACTATGATTCCATCTACGGTTCAGCAATAGAAAGAAGAAACAGCATTGCTCCAGGTCAGCTAGCGCATCAAAGAGGCATGCCACGCATCTAAAATGGAACACCCCCCACCCTTATCTGCCATAGGGGTATGATTCTCACTTGGGGTGCAAGAGGTCCCGGTTTCAAATCCATCCCGGCTGAGCCCCCACTTGTCACGAACCAGGCTGCACGGCCGTGACAAAAAAGGGAGATCCACAAATGCCAATTAAAAATTTGTTTATTTTAAATTGAAGGAACAGAAGCAGAACGTGCACACATTGGGCCCAGGTGTTGCCAGCGTCACTGACTGGCAAACGAGCCACTCCAGCCCTCTAATGCTTGCAGGAGGCCTGCCACACAAGCAGGCCAAAATGAAGGCAGGGCAGAGTGGGTCGTCCCAGACGGCAGGGCAGAGTGGGTCGTCCCAGACGGCAGGGCAGAGTGGGAGGCCAGAATTCTGATTGAAATTAAAATTCTATTAATTGTGTGGCGTTACAATACTGTGCAAAAGTCTTCAATTACCCCTCATTTTTTAATATTTCTCTAGGAAATAGGTGCAGTGATTTATTGAAAATTGCATACATGAAACATGCATGAAAATACAGCAAAAACAGTACAGTTTGTACAGTTTCCTCAAAATTTTTAAGGACACACTACACACCATGGCAAGTTTTGGACTAACAGCTCTTTGAGAATCTGAACATTAACTGAATGCTAATGTTGCTTACTGTGAGCTGGCTGTGTAAGTAAGCCACTGTTTTGTCTGCCACTGTTTAATATAATAAATACAATAACAGAATGTGTCAGTGTTGTGGTTTGACCTTGCTGCACTAGTAGCCAAAAAGTCAGTGAATATAGGGGATGATCTTTGGTTTGTGTGCTTCTGGGCTTTAATTGGGGGGTTTTTCACCAATTTTCCATCTTGTACATTTATTTATGTCAAGGTTGATGCTTTCATTTTTAAATGCTGCTGCATAGAAAGCACAAGTTTTACTACTAACTGTCGACCTCCCCTCAGAAATGATTTGATCTTTGTGAATGAGATTGATAACAGGCTGGTAATGTTTTTCTCTCTCTTTCTCCTGCTCTCAGGTCCTGGTGGTGCAGCAGTAGCTACCTCTGAACTGGATCCGCTTCCTGTCTCTTATTTATCAGCCGCCTTTGCCTTGATCGCCCCTCTCTCCATCGATCCATCATCCCTTCATCCCTGTCAGTAAGTCCATCAGCTGGTCCATCCGACCATCCCTGCGTCTGTCCATGGACTGGCCGTGACTCTGGAGGGAGGGGGACAGAAACGAGGAAAGAGTGGAGTCGCAGAGGAGACGACGGAAAAGAAAGCTGGATTCATTCAGATGTCACGCTTCTGAAGTGGCCCTGCTCGCTGCCCTTCATCCCCCTCACCCTCCTCCTCAGCCTTCTTCAGTTATGGAGATCTAAAGACGCAGTGAGAGGCTAGGCCAAGATACTGAAGTGAATAAACACACAACCCACACCCCTTCATTGCCCTTATATAAAATTGAAAAAGGGTAAAGTGAATCATTTTTAAGTAAAAAATTTAGTCAGAAACGAGATTGTTGAGCACATGAACAACCCTCCACCATTCAAACCAAAGGGGGCCTGAGCAGACTACGGAGAGAAAGGAAAACACACACACAAAAAACCTTTTACTGACATGTCAACAACGGCCACGATGGGTGAAATGGCAAACAGCGCTGTGGAGTTTTATCCCAAAGGGACTCGAGGCGGGGGTGGAGGAGGAAGGGCAGATGGCAGCCATGCAGGGGGAGACTTTGGGGTCACGGTGAAAGAGCTCAGGGAGCTGATGGAGCTCCGAGGGGCTGATGCCCTACAGAAGATCCAGGACGGCTACGGCGACACAGAGGGGCTCTGCCGGAGACTACAGTCCAGCACCACTGATGGTGAGCAGACGTGGGTGTAGAAGTGGTTCAATGGAAAGATGGATGCATTAATAATAGAGGAAGACATGGCTAGATGGATGAATGGGTGATAGCACAGATGTATGAATAGACTGATGGAGGAATGTTAGGGTGGATGAGTAGATATGAATGGGTGAATAGATTGCTGCTGGCTTACAGGTTGGATGAATTTATAGAGCGGAAGATGGAGCGTGGATACGATTGCACTCTTGGCTAGAGTCAAACACAGACGCCGCTGCATGAGTGGTGTAAATCATCTGTCTGGATTCTGTCTCATCATCATTTGGCATCATTTGGCCAAATGAAACAGATTACATGTGGTCACCAATCATTTTAAAACAACACCACATTTTATTGTAACAATCTAAAAATATACACTAAAACTGTTAATGGCAGTCATTAACACTAAATGGTCATTATCAATACACAAATGAGTGCAACACACATCAGATGAAAGCAGAATGAAGTGCTAGCACTTCCGGGAGTGTAATCCCGACTGTGGAAGGCAGCTCCTGGTTGAGGTGCGTGCAAAGAGAATGTGGGTGGATGGTCTGATTGATGAGTGGATGATGGGATTATATTGGATGGATGAATGGGAAGCTGATAGAATAAATCAATAAATGGATGAGCTAAAACCTCTGACAGTATACCTGCATGGGGTGTTTGGTGATTTAGGTGCAAGTCTGTTAGGTTTCTCTCTCAACTGTTAACTGTCAAGAAAAGGCTAAATATAAAAATATTATTTATCATCTCATTAATAACAGGCTACCAGTTACTAGTACATAATAATAAAGTAGACCTTTAAGAAATCCTTCTTTTTAAAGTTAGTGATGCCCAGTTTTTGTTACTATTTTAGAGTGTTGTCTCACTGTTGTTGGTGCTGTTCAGCTATACCACATTGTGTCTGTTTTTTCCCCATCAATGAAGGCAGCCTAAATATACAGAACCTCTCTATATAATTCACTTAGAGGGTTTGTGCAAAAACTGAACATCATGACCTTGATGAAGGTATTATTGCAGGACTGTTAGAAAGAACCAGTAAAAATAACAGAGATGGGTCAATAAGAAGTACTTTATCCCATGTTTGGGAAATTCTTTTGTTACAGGTGTTTATATTATTATTACTATTATAACAAGTAAAACATTTCAAACATATTTAGACACAATTTTTGTAATTTTGCCTCTGTAAAACACTATGATGGATTTTGAATTTAAATATGCCTGAAATACAGCCTTTCAGTTTTAATTCAAAAGGCTTAACAAAAGTATTGTATTAACTGTTTAGCCATTTTTATACATAGTTCCCAATTTATCTTTCTTTTGAAAACTTAATAGATTGTTAATCTGGCCACCCCCTAAAGTTTTGCTATCACTCTGATAGGTTTATTTTGGTTTTTCAGCATAATAACGGCCTCTCTTTGGATCTCTTTGGGCCTCATATTGAGAGTTCCGTTGAACAGCTACCTGATGCAAGTACAACACTTGTTTTATCGGCTTAATTTGTCATGGAATAATGAGGTCACAGACCTCACCTGGTCATGAAAATGATTTTCAGTCAATTACTTGTGAGCCTTTCAAAATTGGTAAATGTTATAATGGTCAATCAACAATTATGTTTTTTGCTTCTAGCTTCTGTTGCTTTTCTAATTTTTTTCTCATTACTCATTTTTTAAAGTATTGTTATATAGAACTAGAAAAAAATGGATTGTGTATCTGTAATCATCACTAATATTTCATAATTTATTGACTTACACATTGAATAAAAAGGAAGTGTCAATAGATTTATTTGTTATTAAAATAGGTCAATAAAGAGAGCTCATTTGAAAGAACTAAACATGATTTATTGAAGAGCATTTTGAGTAATAAACTATTTGGTGATTAGACTCTGATGAAGCTATATAGCATAGTGGAGTCCAACAATGGTAGGAAGAAGGACAGGACCCTCTGGAGACTAGACACTAGTGATTGCAGAGATGATGAGGGGGAAATGAGGAGGCAGGTCACATGAACGAGAGTTCGAAAGGTAGAATAACAGAAGAGCACAGATTTAAAGTGCAGGGAACAGAGCCTGACTGGCTTTTAGAAGGTGGGCAAGAAAATTAGTGGACCAGAGGGATATGACAGAATTGAGTTTAACAGCTTGAGAAAACCTTCTCTGAAGGGTGGCTGGCCCCTCCCTTAGAAGTAGGGTGAGGAGTGCAATCATTCAGGGGGTGCTCAGAGAGCCACTGCTCCTCCACATCGAAAGGAGCCAGTTGAGGGGGTTTGAGCATCTGAACAGGATGCCTCCTGGGCACCTCTTGGGTGAGGTGTTCTGGGAATGTCGTGCTGGGAGAACAGGACATGCTGGAGAGATTATATTTCTTAGTGTGTCCCCCAGAGTTGCTGGAAGAGGTGGCTGGGGAGAGAGAGGTCTGGGCTTCTCTGTTTAGACTGCTACTCTCGTGACCCGATCCCGGACAAGAGGAAAAAAATGGATGGATGGAGCTTGAGAAAGCAGAAATGATGTAACAAATTGACTAGCAGCCCAAACATCCAGGAATGCAGACAGATGAATTAATACAGATTTTTTTTTATTAATTATGCACAAAAAAATCAGGAGTAAAAGCCATGGATTGACCTTCTGTTTGGATCCAAATATTTTACAAAGTCTCAAAACTTGTCAAATGGTTTTTTTTTTTTGGCCACAGTGGCTTTTGTTGACAGGAAATGGGGTAAAGACACGCGGGCGAATCAGCAACAGGCCAGGACTCAAACCCGCGGCTTGTGCTGCATGTGCGTGTGGTTGCCTGCTCCACCATTGAGCCACCCGGGCGCCCCTGTCAAATGTTTTCTGTTTTCCTTCAATGATGTGACTGAGAATTATACGATTATACGAGATACGATGAGAGAGGGGCAGCTCTGACTGTGAAACCGCATCCCCATCGACTAACACCAATCAATCACAAGTTGTTACTTAATGATCATGTTCTAGATAATCCTCCTTTCTGACATTTATAATGACTAAAATTTACAAAATGGACTTAATGTGCAGTATCACCAGAAATGAGTGATTGAGCCCATAAACTCACTTAGGTCGGGGCCAAAGGCCATATGGGAATTACTTTCTACGGGAACTAAACAAGTAAAATAATCTAATATTTACTACTTAATAATACATTACTTTTCTGCATAACAACCTTAACACACCATTGCACATGAATGCTGTGCAGTGGGTACATCTCACATTTGGGGGGGGTTTCTTGGCTGCTAACTTACAATGCAAACTAATGATATCAACCTGATAGTGACAACATATGGCATCCCTTTGGATGCCGTAATGTAATACTAAGTAGTAAATGTTCCATTATTTTACTTGTTTAGTTTCTGTAGAAGGTACTTCGTTCCACTACTAGTTATAGAGCGTTAACTTTATTCTGCAACACGGCCTGAGATGCATTGCCTTGTTATTGTCACCCTATATATGCCCACGTATATATATCATAATGGCAAGAACATATTCAACCATCCCATGCTTGTCCTTTTATGCAACAAATTTCAAGGAATGTGCATGTCTCCATCCACAAGAACTATGTTATGCAAGTGCACATAAAAAGGCACAATTGATGATTTTTTTTCCCCATTTTTTTCTTCTGTGGTATGGCTGATAATTGAGCTGTACACCATGTGACATAATTGCATCATTGTGTCACATAAAAATGTAATGGCAATATAGTAATGCATTAATTGGTAATGCATTAGACTGAGACTGCTGTTACATTTTGAACATTGTAGAGAGTTCACATAAAATTCTTGGCCAGTCTACATTAACCTGTGCAGTTTGCTCCTCCTCTGGTTTCTGGGTGGAACATGTATGGAGGAATTACTCCAGTACTACAGACTGTAGCCTGTGAGGAGGCGAGGAGATATGCTTGAGTGAATGGTGTAGGTGTTGTGGAGATGGAACTGCAACCAAATTCAAAGATCTGCCCATAGTGAAGGAGACAGAGGTGTAATGTTACATACGTATAAGCCATTTTTATGTATGAAACTTGTAAATATTTAATTTCAGTGTTTACCACACATAAACTGGGGGGGAGAGGGGGGTAGCCGCCCAGATAAACTGATGTCCGGCTGAATTGTATTTTAGTTTTTATTTTTATCTTTTTTTTCATCTTGTCACTCTTATTCTGAAAGTTCAGTTTTTGCTAACCAGCTAGCCTCAGCTATTCCATCTGTAAATGATTCAGCTGCTTATTGAGAAAGTCTCTCATCCAGCAGACAAAGTGGGTCCATCAATGCCATGAGAGGAACTTTAACTTAATAAATTGGTGTTTCTCATAGACTGTATTGTATGTGTGAGTATGTGTGTTTCTGTGTATGAAAGAAGGGTT